>NW_016107318.1:874995-880695 GCF_001604975.1 Cebus imitator
GAAATTGCCAAACAATCTGTGACTATCAAGACCATGTTGGAAGATTTGGGAATGGATGATGAAGGAGATGATGACCCAGTTCCTCTACCAAATGTTAATGCGGCAATATTAAAAAAGGTCATTCAGTGGTGCACCCACCACAAGGATGAGCCTCCTCCTCCCGAGGATGATGAGAACAAAGAAAAGCGAACAGATGATATTCCTGTTTGGGACCAAGAATTCCTGAAAGTTGACCAAGGAACACTTTTGAACTCATTCTGGCTGCAAACTACTTAGACATCAAAGGTTTGCTTGATGTTACATGCAAGACTGTTGCCAATATGATCGTGGGGAAAACTCCTGAGGAGATTCGCAAGACCTTCAATATCAAAAATGACTTCACTGAAGAGGAGGAAGCCCAGGTACGCAAAGAGAACCAGTGGTGTGAAGAGAAGTGAAATGTTGTACCCGACACTGTAACACTGCAAGGACTGTTGCAAATACTAGTTGCACTGCTCTGTTTATAATTGTTAATATTAGACAAACAGTCGACAAATGCAGCAGCAAGTCAATTGTATTCACAGAATATTGTCCTCATTGCATGTGTAGTTTGAGTACAGATTCCAAATCTATGGCTGAGTTTCTTCTAGTATGATTGAAAGTTTCTTTTTCCTTTGCTCTGAATAAAACTGAACTGTGGGTTCTCTATAAGTGGCATTTTGGGCTTTCCCTCTTTTTTGTAAAGCAGTGTCTGCCTAGTTTATTGTCCAGTTAACTTTAGTGACCTTTTAAAAGTTGGCATTGTAAATAAAACAACCTGCAAAAAAGTTATCTGGAATAGAATTAACAAAATATTATCTTTATTCATGAGTTGGAAACTGGAAAAGGCTTCTTGAAGTAAATGTTCTGAGTGGAGTTACTAGGATGTCTTTCAGCCTCCTGCAGGCAAGGACTACCACTGTATTGATTAGCCTGTATTTAGCAGGGCTCCTCCCTTCATTGCATCTGAGGACTTGTTTTCTTTATCTTTAATTTTATTTTTAATCCTCTTAGCTTTAAATATATTGCCTAGAGACTCAGTTACTACCCAGTTTGTGGTTTTTTGAGAGAAATGGAACTGGACAGTTTGTTAGCTTTTCAGTTAAAGACACTTAACCTATGTGGGGTGTCATCTTTTTATAATCAGTGTTCCCATGTGGGGAAAATTATTCACACTACTTGCATGTAAAAAATAATTTAACTTTTAACATTAAAATATGTGGTAAAATTCAGAAAACATCCATCATGAATGCAAGATACTTTCAATAAAAAGTAAGTTATAGTGTAAAAAAAAGAAAAAAAAAAGAAAAGGAAGGGAAGAAATGGAGTTCACCGCCAAATTTTTGGGTATCTGGTATAAATAGTTTAAGCAAAAAAAAGCAGATATGTGGTTGATATAAACTAAACGTGTGTGTGTGTGTGTGTGTGTGTTTGCACACGCGTCTGTGTATCTATGTAGGGTCATTTGTTGGTAGTCTCCTATGCTCCCTGGCCTATATAAAAGTTGTTTCAGGTGTCTGTCATCTCTGATAAAATTCACCACTATACAAAGAAATACTAAAGCAATTTGCTGATGACCAAAATTTGGCTATGCATTGCAGAAAGATCAAATGAAATGAAAGAGTTTAGAATTTGGGGTGGAGTTTGTTGCTGTGTAGCAACTAAGTCTTTAGATTAGAATCAAGGAAATGGGGAAGAATACAAAATTTTTGAAAGTCAAGTCTCAGAATGCTAGTTTGAGTTCACTACAAACTATCTTCACTTCATTCTAAAAAGAGCTGCTTGAGCATTTGGAGAGGTACAAAGAAGGAACAGAAAGACAGAGGAGCTCACAACAAGCTATAAATCTTGATGCTTAAATTGAATGGGGGGAGTTAAGACAGTACAGTGTAGTACTTGTTTAAAAAAGTGAGAAATGGTGTTTCCATTTGCAAAAGTCATTTACAATTGGCCATTAATAAAGAGGTTGGGATAGGGAAAGCTTCTTGCAGAAGTTTTAAAATTTTAGTCACCCAATTCAGCCTATTTCATTTAATTCCATTTAACAGCTTAGAGTTGTTTTAATTCAAATATGTATAAGGTCTCAAATGGAAAACATTTTGGTAATTTGCATGGCTATTTTCAAGACTGCAAAATCTAATTGTCACAGACAATAGAACCAGACTGTCAGCAATGGAAATAAGGGAGAAAAATGACTGATGTAAATCAGCCTTTGATGAGTTAAGTTTCTCCCTAGATAACCCAAATCACTGCAAGGTCCTTTCTCTCAAAGCTGATGCTCATTGTAGAGTTGATGGCATCATGAAGACATTGCACGTCCTGCCTGGGGCCATGGTCTACTCACAGCACACACTCTTGCTATCCTCTGCCATGAGGAAATAAACCTTTTCATTGAGATAAAGAAGGGTCTCAACTTGTATTATTATTTGGGGGCTTAGTTTAAACTCCTTTTTCTTTCAATGTCTTTGGTGTGAATGTCAGATTTCTTGCTCTCTTGGTGTCCTGGAGATCCACTGGGTACTCTAACTATTATAATTATGGGCCATAACTGTCTTGTTTGGGGGCCATCTGCTCTTCTTTCTTGAATAATACAGTTTATCATTGGGCAGACATAAATCACAGACAGTAGTTTTCTCTCTCTTGACTTGACAAACACCAAGCACATTTAGAATTCAGCCTTGTAATTAAGCAGGGCTGAATCTCCCTGGGCACGGCTGATTCAAAGGAATTTGCAGGCTGGGGGAAGGGCTCTTTCTGTTGACCTTGGATGGCAGGTGTTATAGCATGTGAGGGAATTGCTGCTCCTGTGCTGTCCTCACCTGTGACCCTAAATCATGTCCTCAGGTTATGTGGTTAGTAGGACTCTGGATACTGAATTTGAGAGAGAAAAGAGCCCAGCCACTACCTCATCTGTAAAGTTTCCTGTCTCAGAAGCTGAAAAGAGATTATGTGTAAGTGCTTTGTTATCTAAAGAAGAACCAATGGTGATAAAAATGAGTAAACATGATGTCTTTCTCAAATTGTGTGGGTGTGCATTTATATCTCTGCTCTCCGTGTTGTGGTTTAGAACAGGGGTACTTTTTCATTTTCTCTCCTCTCTTTCCCCTATCTGAGAACCTAGAGCTCTCCAATGCCAAACACGCATGACTCAGATGAATCCTAATGTGCTGTGTTCTCCACGAGAAGATGCTGCCGCTACTCTCTGAGCACTGAAAGACAAGATTTGACTTGGTACCTGGACTTTCTAAAAGGATAAATAACCTTGGTGGGGTGACTAGCTCTTGTGACTGGCCCATGACTGTCTTGATTTTAGCATTGAAAGTCTTGTATCCCAGAAGAGGAAAACCAAACACCACATGTTCTCACTCATAAGTGGGAATTGAGCAGTGAGAACACATGGAGACAGGGAGGGGAACATCACACACCAGGGCCTGTCAGGTGGTGGGGGGCTAGGGGAGGGATAGCATTAGGAGAAATACCTAATGTAGATGATGGGTGGATGGGTGCAGCAAACCACCATGGCACATGTATACCTATGTACCAAACCTACACGTTCTGCACATGTCTCTCAGCACTTAAAGTGTCTTAAGAAAACAAACAAACAAGAAAATCTTGTATCCCAGGAAATCTCTCACTCCTAAGGTTTGAAAGCATCTCAGTTCTTAGTACTTATGAAATCTCAACAATGTAAGAGAAGAGCTTTCAGTTGGCACTTGTTTCTGTTTCTCTGCTAATTTCAGTTGGTCTTACATTTACTTGAGTCTGTTGTGAAAGCAACTTGCACTTCCCTTAGTGCAGTGCTCTAACCTGGGGGGTTTTCAGACTGTAGCTCACTGGACTGCACAAGTCCACAGAATGCCCCACCTGGGGAATCGAGGATGAGGAGCTCCAGGCCAGCTTACACTACTTTAACCAAAGTAGCTCATCTATCTTCTGTTTAAGATATTGGGTTCTTATAGGCCAGGCGCAGTGGCTCATGCCTGTAATCCCAGCACTTTGGGAGGTCAAGGTGGGTGGAATACTTGAGGTCAGGAGTTCAAGACCAGCCTGGCCACATGGTAAAAACCTGTCTCTAACAAAAATATAAAAAATTAACCAGGTATGGTGGTGAGCACCTGTAATCCCAGCTACTCAGGAATCTGAGGCAGGAGAATTGCTTGAACACGGGAGATGGTGGTTTCAGTGAGCTGAGATTGTGCCATTGCACTCTAGTCTGAATGACAGAGTGAGACTCTGGCTCAAAAAAAAAAAAAAAAAAAAAAAAAAGGGAGGATCTGTGAAAAAAAAAAAAAAAAAAAAAAAAAGATGCTGGGTTCTTATGAACTAGTGAAAAGACTGGCTAGTGAAAAGAGATTCTTTTGATTCATTTGTTAACAAAGTTCAAGAACTATGGTTCTTGAACCTAGCCAAGTTACTCACTTTATATTTAGACCCTAATAAATAAGCCAGACAACTTAAGAAAAGATGAGGGACAGGACTCGCCTTTAACAGAATAGCCTTTGCTTCTTTTCCTTCTATTTTTTGGATATAAAAGATGATGCACGAGCAGTCACATGTTGATCATTACAAAATATTTTACATAATTGTCCTTTTTTCCTGAGCTGCTTTCCTAGTCTTGCTGATAGCACAAGTTACCATGTGAGCCTTATTCAGAATGCTGGGAGTTGAATGGATGGCACTGTGAAATTTAAGAAAAAACTTCAAAAGTTTGCAGTTTTAAAATTTGCCTTAGTATATTAGAGCTTTCTGGCATCCTGTAGGTCAGCCTGGGCATTGACACACATACCTGTCATGAATGTAGGTTGATTTAGTCATAAAAGAGATTTATTACAGAGATATGCATCTATATTTTCTGGAAGATACGTAATTATGTGTTGTACTGCACATATCATGACACACACATGCATTCAAACACACAGGACATGCATACACACATACACTTCTGTAGAAAGACCCAAATCTTGAACCAGAACCAGTTAAAAAAAAAAGTGCAATCGAGTGCGGAGGTTAAAGAACAAATGGCCAACTGAGATTTTTTTGGGGTTGAGTTATGAGAGAAAGCCCGAATTTCAGGTTAGATTTGGAGAGACAAACTAAATATTTTAGGCCAAAGAAAAAAAATGTTTTAATGAAAATTCAAAGAATTAGGAGACATGAGACGTGTGAGGGAGAGAGAGAAAAGGAGAGAGAAAGGAGAGCGAGGGATCTAATCTTTGCTTCTATTCCTTTTTCCGCTCAGTCACTGACCTCCTACTATCACATGCTAAGGTCTGAACACCAGCCTTCCTCACCTTACCCCCAGGGTTACTGCACCCTCTCATTCTGCTAGCTTCTAAGCGTATTGGGCACTTTTTTTTTTTTTTTTTTTTTTTGGAGACAGAATTTCGCTCTGTTGGCCAGGCTGGAGTGCAGTGGTGTGAACTCCGCTCATTGTAACCTCTGTTTCCCAGGTTCAAGTAATTCTCAAGCCTCAGTTTCCTGAGTGGCTGGGATTACACATGCACACCATGATGCCTGGCTAATTTTTGCATTCTTAATAGACACAGTGTTTTGCCATGTTGGCCAGGCTGGTCTCAAACTTTTGACCTCAGGTGATCCGCCTGCCTCGGCCTCTCAAAGTCCTGGGATTATAGGCATGAGCCACTGTGCCTGGCTTAATTTTTGTATTTTTTTTTTTTTTTT
>NW_016107318.1:880705-953281 GCF_001604975.1 Cebus imitator
GGTGGTGTGATCTTGGCTCACTGCAACCTCCACCTCCTGGGTTCAAGCAATTCTCTGCCTCAGCCTTCCAGGTAGCTGGGATTATAGGCACCCACCACTATGCTCGACTACATTTTGTATTTTTAGTAGAGACAAGATTTCACCATCTTGGCCAGGGTGATCTTGAACTCCAGACCTCATGATCTACCTGCCTCAGTCTCCCAAAGTGCTGGGATTACAGGCATAAGCCACTGTGCCTGGCCAATTTTTGTATTTTTAGTAGAGAGAGGGTTTCGCCATATTGGCTAGGCTGGTCTCGAACTCCTAACCTCAGGTGATCTGCCCACCTCGGCCTCCCAACATGCTGGGATTACAGGTGTGAGCCTGGGCCTCGTCACCGGTTACTTTATTTTAATCTTTCCAATTCACTGCTTCGTATGTTTCATTTATTTATTTTTAAGTAGCAGAATCTGTGTATGGAGAGGGGTTTGCTCGAAACACAGGAAGGGGCAGGTCTTCATTTCTATTTGCAGCTTCTAGATTGGAATTAAAATTCGGAATCGTGCCTGGGTGATGCTCTCAGGCCCTTCCATGCTCAGCCCTATTGAAGAACGTCTGTTTTCCCATAACATCATCTCTTGAACTGTTCTGTCTTCCCTTTTCTTTCATTCTGCCCCTTTCATCTCCCTTTATATGTTTTTCTGGCTCTGTTGTTCACTAAACTGCTACAAAGCTCTTTCCTTTCTGATTGAAAACATAGGCAGGACAGAGAGGAATTATTTCTGAAATATGAGAGGGCCACTACTGTCACATTTGTGAAATGATGAGAAAACATTTGAGGGAAAATCTGTGGAGGACATTATTAACTGGGAAGAAATTGGCCACATTCCCAGGTGAATCTAGAATGTTTTAGGGGCTTTCCTTGTGCTGTTTTTTGTTACTTAAAATTTTTTTCTTTTTTTTCCTCTCTCTCTCCCTTTTTTTTTTTTCCTGAGGCATAATCCTGGCAGAAATAAAATGGCTTGAGTCAGGCTATCTTTCCACAAGGACACGGGGAAGAGGGGTTGCATGTGAATGTGCTAATATGATTCTAAGTGCTTTCAAACTGTTCCTTTTAATTCTCTCTGTGGCATGTAATTCCTGAGGGACATGCACCAAATTGATAAAATCAGTGCTAAAGTGAACTGTCTCTTCTAGTCCCCAGGAGCCTCTGACTGAAGTGTTGGAATACAATTGTGCATTAGTGGTGTTGCTGTCCTGTAGAAGAAACACTTCAGCACACAGCTGACATCACAAGCAAATTAAAAGACTCACCAAAGTTAATATTCTCACATTATAACAACATTGCCTATAAATTATTAAAGCCCACACAATTTATTACCCATGTTAGGGAGAAAAAAAAAGCAGGTTGAATCCTGAGCCATGCTGCTTACTGATTTATTTTTTTTTTGGTCTTCAATGTGTTGAGGTTTATAAATCACACAGCTCAACTCTGCACTGCACCAAAGAAAAAGCAGTTGCTCGCCATGCCCTCCTCTCACCAATGATCACCTACGCACAGGATGGAGGCACACTCATTACTTTAGCATCTATCAGCAGCTCTCTGTTTCAGACTGACTGTTTCTTTTCATTACTGTACTGCTTAAGCATGGCATTGAATGAATATGATTTAAGACTTTAGATGACAGATCCAAGCCTTTTCAGAAATAAATATTAACTTCATTATTCAGGCAAGGTAGCCAAACTGACTTATATTCTATCTCAAGGCTTTTAAGTAAATCAAAGTTTACTTAGATATCTTGTGACCTAAAGTCTGGTCCTCCAGTTACATCACTAGTCTGTCTTGATGAATGTCATCTTTTTAAACAAAAAATATATTTTATTCCACTCTGAGGAGCATGTTTTCTCTCTCATTCTACCACTGAACTTGGGCAAGTCATTTGAATTCTGAGAAACACATTTCCTAATCTATTGAATGAGCATGCTGTATTAGTCTCTAAATTGTGATCTTCCGGATATAAAATTCTGATAGTCGGCATGCAGAACTGCAAATCAGGCAGCAGTTTGCCCTGCTGCTGGTGTTCCTGAGAGCCTCGTGCATATTTGCCTGGGGCATCTCTCTGCCTTTGCCCTAAGTTAGGTCTAAGAGTCCAGGGGTCTACTCTGGGCCTGTCTGTCCCCTTCTTGTCTATGCTGGCCAGAGAACAGAAGAAAGATTTCAAGAGAGAATGAGCTATATTGAGAAGAATAAAAAGTTTGAGATGGATTAGAGCCACTGAGATGCTTCTAGAAATAATGGGCAAATGTCCTAATAACTCTAAAAGTTCCTCTGGGGTTAGTTTACAATTCAAGGCTTTGGCGCCCGTTTGGTCTGACAGGCTTTGCTTATTTGCACATGTACTCTTAATGGTACAGTCCTATTCCAGGCTGGACATCTTAAGTACAAACACTAATCTATGCTCCGGAACAGTCACCAGCATGTCTGATTTTGAAAAAAGCATCACATTATATTACTGTCCTAAAGTCAGCAGAAAAATAAACGCTCAAGTGCAAACTAAAAAAGCATGTAAATACAAGTTGTTTTAATACGATTTCTCTTGTAAAGGCAATTTGATACACATACTTCTTAGGAACTAAAATAATAGACATCAATAATACATGGCTACACATTTAATTTGCTTTGCAGAAGTAAACAAACATGCCTGTATTTTTCAGATGGAGTCTCAAAACTTGGGAAACATAGTTTGAACTTTTAAAATGCGTTATTTTAGATTACATCTGACAAACCTGCATTTGTATCCCTGTCTCTGATATCACCTGAACGGACATCACTTAGGCTTAATGAGCCTCGGTTTTCTCATCTGAAAAATGGAGACAGCAATCCTTAGCTGCTTCTTAGGGACAATGTGTGGTTAACAATACAGGATGAATTTTTTTTTTTTTTTTTTAAACAGTCTTGCTCTGTCATCAGGCTGGAGTGCAGTGGCACGATCTCTGCTCACTGCAACCTCCGACTCCCTGGTTCAAGTGATTCTCCTGCCTCAGCCTCTCGAGTAGCTGGGATCACAGGCACATGCCACCACGCCCGGCTAATTTTTTGTATTTTTAGTAGAGACAGGGTTTCACCATGTTGGCCAGGATGGTCTCGATCTCCTGACTTCGTGATCTGCCTGCCTTAGCCTCCCAAAGTGCTGGGATTACAGGCATGAGCCACATCACCTGGCCTGATTAAAAAAAGAAAATAAAACTGTATAGAAACATAAATTAATATGTTGATTTTAATTAATAATGATTAACCCTAACGAAATTCTAATTGCATTATTACTGGAATTATTTTTAATCCAAGAAGAAAGTTGGAATTTCATTCATTTACCATGAAAAGCTTTCTCAGATAACATTTACACATTCCTTCTTTTGCTTGAGGAGACTGTTGAATAGGTGGGGTATAGGAGGTACTCACGTTTACCTTCTACCTCCAAGAACTGCACTGTGTTACAAATATGTTAGAGCACACAGGGGCCAGGGCTGATAGTGCTGTTTCTTTCTTGTTGGATTAAATTCAGCAAGCATTTATTGGGCTCCAACCATGTTCCAGGACCTTATTCACCACAGTCAAATGGATGAGTGTACTAAGGGCTCACTACACATAGAAAAATGATTTTCCTGTGTAGATATCCTTTTCCCAAAAACATGAGTGTTGGGGTGTGGTGAGGACAGAAAGGCATACTTGGGAAAGTGAAGTTCAGGCATTGGTTGCTTAAGATCTTTGTACCAACAGACATTCAACTTATTGTAGAAGTTATAGGATAATGCCCTGTTGCTGAACAAAGGCTTCAGTGGCCTCTGCTAAAATGTAAGGTCCACTCTGCTGATTAGATAGAATCATTGAACCTTATGCTACCCTATATATACAATAGAATCCATAAGCACCCTCCCAAGAGGGGAGGCATTTAGATGAGATCTCTAAGACTTAGGTATTGTATACCATGAATGAACATGAAAGGCTGGTTGCATAAATAGCCATTCATTCTGTCAACAACATTAATTGAAAACTCAGGGGTGCATAAAGCCCCATTCTGTTTTATTGAGTAAGCCAAAGAATACCTTCACATCTGTAGTAAAATATTTCACAACTGTGAAACTGAGGCGTGAGTGCCACTGATGTGAAGAGGCTGCTTAATGATAACACACATCAGCTGGGACTTTTCCACATAATGTTTGCCTGACCGCTTGTGTGTCATAATTTTCTGCAATATACATGTCCTTTAAACATGTTATGGCACCTATAAATACAAAAATTTGTTCCAGTGTCCTCAGCAAAATACCACCAATTGGACTGAAAACCTTGGCAATGTATACTGGCAGAGTATTAGCATGTTTGCTATGTAAAGGTCCATGTATTGATATTTCTTTGCATTGTATAAAAGCTTCAGGTTTTGAATAATTTTGTTACATGTACAGGGTGAAAAAATCTAAATTATTGTAAGACCTTTAGAAAGAATATTTATTCATGCTTAATATATTGTTTTTTCTCTAATCTTTCCTTCTTTCTTTCTTTCTTTCTCTCTCTCTCTCTCTCTCTCTCTCTCTCTCTTTCTTTCTTTCTTTCTTTCTTTCTTTCTTTCTTTCTTTCTTTCTTTCTTTCTTTCCTTCCTTCCTTCCTTCCTTCCTTCCTTCTTTCTTTCTTTCTTTTTTTTCTTAAGGCAGAGTCTTGCTCTGTCACCTGGGCTGGAGTGCAGTGGCGTGATCTCAGCTCACTGCAACTGCCACCTCCCGGGTTCAAGCTATTCTTCTGCCTCCGCCTCCTGAGTAGCTGGGACTACAAACGTGCACCACCAAACCCAGCTAATTTTTGTATTGTTAGTAGAGACGAGGTTACACCATATTGGCCAGGCTGGTCTTGAACTCCTGACCTCTTGGTCTACCCACCTTGACCTCCCAAAGAGTTGGGATTATAGGCGTGAGCCACCGCACCTGGAGACTCTACTCTCTTTCCTAACCTACACTTTGAGAACAAGGAATGATGTCTATTTTACTTTATCAAAGAATCTATCCAAACAGCCAAAGGCCTAAGTCCCTTCACGGTCTTGTCATATTAGTTGTGTGTCTGTGGTGGAATAAATTGCTTGACCTTGCCGAGTTTGCCTGAGACCATTCTGCCCCACCCATCATTCACCTCTGCACCTTGAAGGCTGCTTACTCTGAACATTTGTGACTCTGAGAGTGAGGACATTTTTCTGGCTCTGAGAATATGCTCAGTTTACCAAGAAATGCAAGCCAGAAGTACCCTACAGTTGTTACCTCTGGAGGCAGACTTCAACCAAAGATAGGTGGAGAGTTGGTAGAAAAATATTCCAGCTTCTTTATCCCTTAATTGAGTTAACACTGGGTTTCATTCTGTACCAGCTTTCATAGATCCCTAGCACGACCAAACTTCCAAGCTGGAAACCACCTTAAAAACACATCTTTTATTGGCTTTCCTCCCTTCTGTCTCATTCCACACTCCCTATCAATGCTTCCTGGGATCAGCTCAAACAGTGGTTTGACTTAAGATTTTACAGCTTTATGATGGGTTTATTGGGGGTTATGAAATGCATTTTTGACTTATGATATTTTCCACTTAAGATGGGTTTATCCAGATATATCCTCATTGTAAGTCGAGGAACAATGGAATTTGCATTTGAATCCTTAACATTTCTAGGGGAATCCAGTTAAGGTATTTAATTTTCTCATGTGTAAAATGAAAACGATAATGCCTGTTCTAACTATCCACAATGTTATTATGAGGATCAAATGGGATAATATATGTACACATGCTTTGAAAATTGTGAAACACTAAATAAATTCACATATTTTAATCATTATTGCTGTTGCTATTGTTTCTTAAACTTTAATTCAAACATGTAAAATATTTGCAAATATCATTTTTTCTTTTTTTTTCATATGTACTTTCTGCTTTTGTAGAAGGAATTGTGTTTTTAGCAAATGTAATTCTTTAGTAGTGAGCTAAATAGAAAAAAATAACCGAAAGTAATATGTAAGATAGGAAGTTATTGACAAAGGGTAGAGAATCAGTACCACAGGATGAAGAGAACTTTTCAACTACTACTGTAACACCCACAACACCCACATAACCCTCTCCCCCAAATGACAGATGTCAAAGACAAAGGATTAGAAAAGAGACAACTGGCTTTTCCCTATTGTTACATACTTTTCTCAGGAAGAATATCTTTCCATCTTTTCTTTGTTTGGAAGGTGCCTTTTCATTATCTTATAAATTCACAGGGCAGGGACTGTGCTAAAATCCTTATTTTGTAGAGCTCTTTAAAAATTCAATCGTGCTATTCAAATATTCAAAAAGATAAGGCAAAATCGTCTCACTAACCAAAGACAGACAGATGGGGGACAGACAGAGGGAAGAGTTCAAGAAGTGGCAGTTGTACATAGCAGTGTCTACTCATCACCCAAAAGCCAGGACCAATATTAAGGCAGAAAACTAGAAACTACTTTACCCTGTGTGCTGCTTCACCAATAAAAGCAAATATGTGGGAAACTTTTCAGGAAAAAAAAATTGTTGTGCCAAAATTTCTGTTGCTTGATCCGCTTTAATCACTTCACTCATAAAACCTGTCCAAAAAAAAACAACAACCCAAATCCCCGGGATTGTGGAAATAAAAATTCATAAATTAAGATCACAGTTTTCTCCCTCTTTGAGGAAGATGTGGTTGTAGGTGGTGCAGAGCTTTAGATCTGCCGCTCCTGCTCCTGACTCACCGGTGTTTGCTCTTGCCGAGGAACAAGTCGGTCAGGGAGCGACGCGGCAGCCGTGGCTTTTAAGGATTCTGGAAAAACACCTGTGGCACCGGAGATGGCAATTCACTAAATTGGAATCACTCTAAAGAGCCACAACATAAAATCTCTGGAGAAGGTGTGTGCTGATTTGATCAGAGGAGCAAAGGAAAAGAATCTCAAAGTGAGAGGACCAGCTCGAATGCCTACCAAGACTTTGAGAATCACTCCAAGAAAAACTCCTCGTGGTGAAGGTTCTAAGATGAGAATCCACAGCGACTCATGGACTTGCACAGTCCTTCGGAGATTGTTAAGCAGATCACTTCCATCAGTATTGAGCCGAGAGCTGAAGTGGAAGTCACCATTGCAGGTGCTTAAGTCAACTATTTTAATAAATTGATTACCAGTTGTTAAAAAAAAAGGAGCCTAGTTCCCAATGTATAATGGTATTAGAAGGTAGGACTTTCATAGGTGACGAGATCATGAAGCTAGAGCCCTCATGAATGGGAGCAGTGCTCTTATAAAAGAGACCCCAGAGAGCTCCCTCACCCCTTCTGCCCTGTGATGACTGGGAGAAGACAGCTGTCTATGAACCAGGAAGCCGCCCTCACCAGATGCTGAATCTGCTGGCGCCTTGCTCTTGGACATCTCAGCTTCCAGAACAGTGAGATACACATTTCTGTTGTTTATAAGCCACCTAGTTGATAGCATTCTGTTACAGCAGCCCAAATGGACCAAGACACTCAGATAAGAACTATGCTTGGTAATATATTTAATAGCCCAAAAAGCTGTGAAAGCAAATGCTAAGGAAACACATTCATATTGCAGGCTTCTGTAATTATTTATATCTTGCTAAACTAAATAAGCTTTATTAACGGAATGAAGAGCTTAGCACTTCAGTTTTTGTGACATTGTAATTTTCTTAAATGTTAATCAATTTTGACCACATTTGCCCCAGTACTGAATGTACTTCAGTGCAAATTTAGTTGTAGCTTGTGGTTGACTGCCATGTTGAAATAACGATCTTTGGTAATTGTTAATGATTTTAATGAAGTTGAGTACATTCATAGCAGTTACAGGAATGCCACCCTACAGAATGAAGCCTGTCATTATAGTCACAACTTGCGTCCTGTAAAAATATTCTTGAGATGTACAAGTAGGTACATTGCTTACAATCCTTCAGTTGTCTAAATGTTATTACTCACATGTTTACTGGGAAGGTACAGTTAAGAATTGTCCTCTAAATTTGTTCCCTCAAAGGCTTTTGCTTATCTTCATTTTATATATTGACTGACTTTTTTTGTGTGATCCTTGGTTCATAAAAGGAATTGCATTTCTCAGTTTTAAACTGGATTGAGGAGGTTACTTTTTCCCCTCTGCTCCTGTAATACTTAGCTGGTACTGCTAGCAGAACACATGTCACGCTCTATTATAGATAGCTGTAGACGTGTCTGTCACCTCCATTAGACTAGGAGTTCCCTGAAGGCAGTAACCACCATTTCATTTTTGCCTTCTTAGCACCTGTCAGTCCCTGACATCTAGTCAGTGCTCAGTAAGTGTTTGGTGATTGAATCAAATAGACACAATGCAGTGTTTTTATATTAAATGTGTTTGCTGCTTCACATTGCACAAGTTGTTATTCTATTATACTTAGATTCTTGTAAAAGAATAGGTTTTTAAACCAGAAAAGCACAATCACATTTGGATTGAAAATGATTTACTTTTTCAGTGTAATTGGTTTTTAAAAGCTGTTTGCTGTCCAATGGCTTATCAATTTTTAAATATTTTCTTTCTGAAATGTAGAATTTCAAAAGATTTCTAATGTTTTTAAGATGGACTTTTACATTGTCAAGAGGACACATAATAGGTGAGACCAATCTTTCACCTGCTAAGATTGAGAATTCCTACTACGTTATGATTTGTTCAATTCAAGCCACTGGTTTTAAGAAGGAAAAGGAATGGAATAAATGTTTTTAAAAACTGCAACTGTTGAAAAGTTCTGTAATATAATCTAAAATAAATATACCAACTTAACTTATCCTTATAATAAGGAAACTGGTAGTTTCAAAAACCATCTGCAGAATAAATATTTATGGAGCAGAATGACAACTTGACTTATCCAAAGCATTGGCATACATTTTCTTAGTTAATGTTTGATGAAGCATTTCCACTTTCAATTCTTCAGTGAACTCAAAGAGGGTTTCAATAACTATTTTTGAAAGATAATGAGGCCATGATCCCTTTGCAGATGTTTCACTCATCAAATAATTGTGATCTTTCTTCCAAATCTCCCTGGTTGCTTGATTCCTATTTTCTTGTTTATTGAGCAGTGATTTATGAAGATGAAGAGAAGTGCCAGACAGATCATGATTATCAGATGTTTCATCTAACTCCAATGTACAAAATCTTGTACTCTGCATTATTATAGATTCAAAAGTATATTTATAAATCTAAAAACTGGAAGTTTGTACTCCCCTGAGGCAGTGTATATAAATATATAATAAACAATATTCTTTATGTGTTTCTACTTACGTACTTAGTTGCGTATCTATGTGTGGAACTATACAGAAGCCTCGATTTTTGAACTCTTTGAAGCTTCTTGCTTATGGTCAGCCATGCCAAAAAACTTCGCAAAATTTAGTCATCATTTTACCTTACAAAAAACTGGAGCCTCTTTAGATTCATTACTAAAGGAAAATCATCTCAGATATGGATGGAGATACTCTTTTTTAATGGTTTTTGCTTAGAAGCATAGGTACCCTTTTAAAGTGTCTACAGAAGGAACCCAAGAATATGGTTTTTGCAGAATTTTCCTTGGGGTCTGGAAAAGAGACTTGATTTTTTGCTGCGACTACACTAATCTAATTATATTTTCAAATATTTTGAAGTATAGGAATAAGAGGTAATAGAGCCCAGACCCCAAAAGCTACATTTAAATAAGATAGTCGATAAGTTAGTAATCACAAACAAGGCAACATCAACAATAATCAAGTGTATACTATGCACTAAATACTATTGTAAACACTTCATGTATTAGTTCATTTTTTTACCCACAGTGATCTCATGAGTTAGATACTGTTAATAGCCCTGATTTCCAGATTAGGAAACTGAAGAGGCACAGAAATTTAAATATCTTACCCAAGTTCACAGCTCTAGTAAGGGATAGTGTGGGATAGAAACTGGAGCAGCTGGTCTCTAGGGTGATTATTACACTATTTAATAGTGAGCAGCAGGTGATATGAGAACTTTGAGCTATGTGTGTTTTATCTTGCTACTGCCCGTATTTCCTATAATTGCTCCCCAAACCATCATTCCGTTCTAGTCACTTTGACTATATTGGTTCTAGTTTTGACAAATGGGCTAAGAATACTGATAATCAACACCTATCAAATATAAAACCAAAATGAACAGGAGTTATTTGGCATCCTTTTTGGCATTATTAATATTCTTTTTATTTTGACCATCCTATTTCCACTTTTTAGAAATTAATGAAAATGGCTCCAGGTCATAAACAGAAATGTAATTGGGGTGAACGTGTTGTCCAAAAAAAAGAATAGGAGAGTACTCATACCCAGCTACCTCCCTTCCCTGAGAAGGAAAATTGCTCTACTTTGGCCATTCCCACGCCCAGGCAGCCAAGAGCCAACAGTTTACTGATATAAGGAATCCGAACATTCTTCCTTCCCTGCCTGCACCCTCTTCCCCACCCCTACAAGCAAACTATAAGGACGAACTGACCTCTGGTGCTCCAGAGCTTCCTGTAGGACCAAGCTCTCACAGTTTTCAGCTGAACATGCACTCTTGCTTAGGTTTTCTCCTTTGCCCTCTCCTTTCTTCCCCTTCTCCAAAATCATTCCCTTAGTAAATCAGTTTTATAAGAATCCTTTTCTTAGTTTCTACTTTTTGAGATCCCAAGTCAAGCTGAATGATACTGGAAGTGGTCCTAAGAAGCAGAGATTCGGGAGGTGGATGGCAATAAGATTCTTATCACTGGTGGCGGGTGCATTATTGCTAGTCCCTGGCATTATATAGCAGTGTGATTGGTGAGATCAGAAATCAGCAAACTATGGCTGTGGGCCAAACCCAACTCACTTCTTTCTGTAAATAACATTTTAATGGAACACATTTATTTAACTATTTTTAGACAGAATTGAATATTTGAGACAGAGACCATATGATCTCAAAGACTAAAACATTTACCATCTGGTTCTTTACAGAAAACATTTGCCTACCTGTGGCTGAAATTTTCACCCATGGTGGCAAACTGGCCTGAGATACAGGTGTATCTCAAAATAATGAGCTCAAAATAATAAGCAAAAGGCTGAGATGCAGTAGGTAATGCAATGTCTCTGGCTTTGAGAGGTATGGGGAAATTGGAACTCTAAAGATATGGCTACCTTTTGCTAAATATCACTGAGGCATTGAAGTGATAAAATAATAGGCTATATTAGTTATCTACTGCTTTGTCACAGATTATCACAAATTTGGCAGCTTAAAATAACACAGACTTATTATCTCTATGTTCTCATGGGTCAGGAGTTCAGGGATGTCTTAGTTGAGTTATCTGCTTTAGAGTCTTTTACAAGGCTACTATCAAGGTACCACCTAAGGCTAGGGTCTCACCAGAAGGCTCAACTGGGGAAGTATCCACTTTCAAGTTTATGTAATTTTTGACAGGATTCAACTCCTTGTGAACTCTTCACTGAAGGCCATCCTCAGGTTCTTGCCACATGGGCCACTCCAGTATGGCAGATTAATTGATCAAAGCCAGAAAGAGGGGGATTATTCTAGCAAGAAGGAAGTGACAATCTTATGTAGTCTAATAATGGAAGTGATGTCCCATCACCCTTCCCATATTCTGTTGGTTAAAAATAAGTCACAAAGATAGCCCATACTTAAGGGAGTGGATTATACAATATCATGATCACTACAAGGCAAGTCTCATTGGAAGCCATCAGAGAGTCTGCTTCATATACAGACTCAGTTCCATTATTCGGAATTTAAAGCAAAATTTGAAAGTCAGAAAACCTCATTAGCATCATTTAAAGAGACATTCTTCTCTTGTAGCTAGAGAGCAGACAGATTTGGAGATCAGCCTTATGGCTCATTTGTAGAAGTGGAAGAACTTTAAAGGAGGCTAAATTCTCAGCCAAGGCAAGTTTCCTTTGCAAAATTTAGGCCTCTGAACAAAAGAAGTAGTACCCTGAAGTTTGGGATAGGGATATCTGAGTAGATGAGCATCTTATAACTACATCCTCCCCTGAACATGTGTGGCTCACAAAAATGGCTAGTAAGTCCCCTTTCCTCTTAATGGAAGAGAAACCTCCATTCATGAAGTCTATGCCAAAATCTCAAATAAGGCAGATGCCTTATAGGACAGTCCTCCAGATCTGCCTGTACCTTCCCTCAGGGAAGTCAGACTGATAATTTGGGCCATATTTCAGCATGACTTAGCCAGAGAATTGATGGTGTGCTAAGGACAGAGATGAGTTATATACTCCAAGGGATATCTAGGACTTGACTGCAGTATACCCAAAGAGTATGCCTAGGAGTGAATCCTGAGGGTCCTGGCAGAATATAAAGCTAGGCAATGGACAGTTTTCCCATATGGGGTTGTTTTGTTGTAACACAGGATTTAATACCTAACAAAGTCTTATATGATAGGTCTAGTATAAGACTGGGATAGCTTTTGGTAGCTTGGAAAAACTGATGGGTCACATGAAATGAAGTAGAGATCCCGACACTATAGTAATAGGTTGTAGAGAAAGAAATAAACCCATAAAAAAAACTGAGCATGAAAAAATGGGTTCATTACATAAGACTGAAAAATCCATATCTGACTGTATTCCTCAGGAGAACCTGGAGGACATGCTGTTTATTAACATGATGAAGAATTTGCTGATCAGGGAGATTCCAGCATTGTGGAGAAGCACAGTCCTTCTTAAATCAGGGATAGTAGGGGTCCATTGTAGCAAGAGGGATGGTAGGATTCCAGACTAATAGGGACCACAAGGAATAACTTAATTGTCAGAAGCAAAGTGAGTGCACTCACCACACTGGGACACTGAGTTGAAATGGCTGCTGTGTAGGTGGGGGTGGGAACTATCCTAAAGTATACATGGAGATGGTTGCTACGTGAAAGGGCAAGATAGACGAGTCACCAACAAGGGTATTGTTTCATATATATAATCAAGAGATAGAAAATAATGAGCAAAAGGCCGAGATCAGGTATCTCAATGGAAAGTCATAATTTCTTGTCTTGTCTTCATACCTGAGTGAATTCTCATACCCAGAAACTATTGACTGAAGGAGATGCTGGTCCCCATGACACAGGAACTGCAACATTACAGTAAGTGTGTGACTCCTCAGTTCTTCCCCAAAAGGACAAAGAGATATTTACTCAGAAAACTGTACACTGGAACAAAGGGAATGCTCAGATCTTCTTAGGATTGGTAGATATAAGATATGAGTTGATGCTGGTAGCACCACCATGGGCCACTGGTTAGAGTATGGGCATGCAAGTGTCAGGAAATAAATGGAGTTCTGATCCAGACTTATCTCACAGTGGGTCTACTGGGTTTACACACTCACCTAGTAGTCATTTTTTCTAGTCCCTGAATGTATAAGTGGGATGAACCAGTTAGAAGTTGATAGAATTCTCCCATTGTTTTCTTTACCAACTATTGTACTATCAAAGTGGAACTCTTTGAAACTATCCTCTATGGTCAAGTTAGTAAATCAAAACCAGTTATCACATCCTGAGGAAAATTGCACAGATTAGTGCAATAAATAAATAAATAGATACTACTCTCAGAATAGATAGTTTCAACGATTTAAAGGATGCATAGGTGAGCATCTCTTATCTGCACATAGCTGAGCAATCTAGACCATATACATATTAGGTGGATCATGGAGTTATGAGTAGACTACTGCCAACTGAGCCAAGTTGTAGTTTCAATCACAGCTGCTATGCTATATGTAACGTATTTACCAGGACAAGTTAACCAGATACAAGATATTGTTCTGGTTATTGTTCTGGCAAATGTGCTATTATTATTATTTATTTTTTACCAATTTACTGTGTGAAAATGTCCTGTTTTTAATAGCCATTAGGGAAGGAGGATCAGAAGCAGCTTGCATATGGATTAATAACAAGAGTCATGATCTTGTCTCAGTGCTATGTGAGTTCTCCAGCTTGGTCCAAATATAGTCTGTAGGGATTGGGATTGTATAAACTTTCTACAGGGCATCATATTTGTGGACCATATGGATAACATCCTGTTAATTGGACCAATGAACTCACTTTATAGAAAAGGAATATAGCAATGCGCACATGCTCATGGAGTTTACTGGTCCTACTACATGCTGGCCCAGTTACAGCACCAGCTTAGAGATGGCATCCTATGAGGACAGGTATTATCTTTCGGCGTATAGTGTGCACTTTAAAGCAACAGATATTATATGGTTCTCTGTCTTCAGTGATTAGAATACTTGAGTACAGGAAAGAGTAAAAAGAAGAACTCCACTCAGCTATCACTCTCAGGGACCCATTCCTGCAACTTCAGGTTTTGTGAGTCTAGAGGTCCTAAGTCCGAGAGGAGGGAAACTTCCACCCAGGGAATCTAAGAAAAGTCTCAGTAAACTTAAAGCTATGGCTATTGCCAGATTACTTTGAGCTCCTCGTGCCGGTAGACTAGCTGGCACAAAAAGTTACTGTATTGGCAAGATAAATAACCTGATTATCATGAGGAGGCAGAAATGTTGCTATATAGTAGAGGCAGGGAGCAATGTGTTTGTCACTCAGGTGATCTGTTGGGCTGCATCTTGGTATTCTCATGCCTTGTTTAATATAACAGGCAAGTACAGCAACCATAACCAGATTAGGGCCTGGTAATCAGGTGCTCAGACTCCTAAGTGATGAGAATTTGGCTTACCCCTTCAGGCGATCCATCTAGATGTGCAGAAGTCCTCACCCATAGGAGGAATATCTAGAAGAGTGATGGAGGCTTAGATGATGCTTATGTTATGGCCTGAGACACATTGCAGCCCTGGAAGTTACAGTTTGTTTTACTCATCTTTCTCTTATACAGGGGCGCAGGACATGTGACTAACCAGAATCCTGAAGCTATTGTGCCTGAATGGAGTCAACGAAATGTCAGAAGCAAGTGGTTCTGGGCAGTGCAAGGGGTGGCCTGTAGCGGCTGCTGTTGGCATCACTCTTGTTCCCCAGCGGCTGTGTTTTTGGCTGCTAACAGCTCATAGCTCTCTCATTCCCAAAGATTAGCCCTCAGCTGAACCAAGCCAACTTACCTGAGAATTATCCTCCCTGGGGATGAGAGGAGCTAACTCTGTGGTACTATATATGCTCCAGAGCTCCCCCAAAGACCAGGCTCAGCTAAAGCCAGTTTTCATCCTTCTTAGCTACCTTCCTCCCTGCTTCTGCCTATTCTGCTCCTCTTGCTTCCCTTCCCCCGAGAGCAATCCCTTTGTAAATCATTTTCAGAACAACTTTAATCTCTGGCTTTGCTTCTAGGGATTCTGACTTAAGCACCCATCTTCTACTATTAACTATACTGGAAACATATTTTTTTCTACCCATATCACTCTCATCCAACCTGATAGTATGCATGTGAAAGTTTGCGTACATTGAGGTTGCCAGGTGTGTTTTGTTTTTAATTTTACCCCCTCAACTTAAAATCTCTCTTTAATTTATGATCATAGCAAACGTTCTCATTTTCAATTCTCAACCTCTCTCTAACTCGTAAAAACTATTCTATCCTTGTCATTCTCCAAGCCTCCCTCTACACTGATGCGAGCTATTTTTTAAAGCACGATTCTTATCATGTGACTCCCCTGCTTAAACATTTTGGTGACTTTCCACTGCTTCCTGGATGAAGTCCCCACTCTTTAGCGTAACATACAAGGCTTTGTTTATTGGGCTGCAGTTTGGAGCCGAATTATGATAGACTCTCCCTCCTACCACGCAGCCTGTACACCATATGCTATCATCAGTCAACAACGTCTTCTTCCCTGAATAAGACACACTCTGGTTTCAGTCCACATTGGTTCTTCTGCCTGGAGTGGCCACTTCTTCCTTTTCTGCTGGTTGAATACCTACTTATACTTTAAGATGCAGCTTCATTTATTAACGTTTGTTTGTGAAATTATCATTCACCAATCTAGCACCTCTTTCCAAACTCAAAGAAGTATTAATAACTTCCTTGTCTTCTTATAGCACTAAGTACACACCTGTATTATGATGCTTGTGAGATTCTTTGTTATTGTTTATTAACATGTTTTTCACCTCCATACAACTTTGAATGTGCCAAGAATCATGTGATTTGTCTTTGTACATCCAGTGTCTCCCATATGGCTTAGTGTTGGTCTCAAATAATGTATATTAATTGGAGGAAGAAATTTTCTTGTTCTTAGATCGCTTCACAGCCTGACAAGTTGATTGGTTCTGTCCTTGCTCCTGTCTTCAGTCATTTTCCTCTTGCTGGTGATTTTGAAGCTGAAGAGAGTCTCTGGACAGCTGTCTGTTCACCTAAGTCTAATGACTCTGCACAGCTTCAGCCCATCATTGCATGAATTATATAACTTTCCTTCTATGCACTCAAATACATTCATGCTCCCTGTGATTTGTAACTAAGGAGGGTTAAGAAATAAACTTTTAGCTAGGTGACCTGAATGCAAGCCAACATTTTCTCTCTCCTTGAAGGTGGTAGGAAGTATGGGGAAAGTGAGAGAAAATTGCTTGACAAGTAAATAAATCCCCACCTCCTTCATAAATTTCTCTCTGTGCTGTACTCACTCTGAATGTCAATTTAATTGGTCGGTTTTTCTGCTTCATCTAGGCTTACCTATAAGCAGAAAGTGATGCTTTTTACATTTTTAGCTTTTTCTAAATACAATTATTTCTTTACATTTTTGAGGGGCTGGGTTGTGAATCTAGCCTAAGGGAGTTCAAATAAACATATTTTTAACCCCAATATATTATTGGAAATTATATTAGTGATCCTTGATTAAACTAGAAGGTAAAAGCGATAATAAAAAAGCCCTGCATTATAGGAAACCCAACGGTTAATGTGGCATAAAACACGGTTATGAGACTCTGGCCTGATAATATTCATTTTTTTTTTCCCTCCAGCCACATTCTCAGTCTCAGCTCCTTCATCTCCCTCTGACTTCAAAGGAATCTCTGCATGAAGAGGGAGGGTGCACAATAGAAGAATTGACCCGATTGTCCCCTTCTGTTTGGAAATGGGTAAAGATTACAGATATGTTTGACTTTTTCCTGTGCTTTGGACTCTATAATGTCAATTACCTCAAGCAAAACTGCCTACCCAGTTTGGATTATATCAAAATTGCATAAAATTGGAAACAAGACATTAATAATAATCCGTAATGGTGTAACATAATAGAATACATGTTTATTTTCATTGGCTTTAGCTGGTGCCAAAATGAAAAAGTAAATTAGTTTAGAGATTTAAATTTTATATTTATTATATCCTGACCTTTTTGCTCTTCCCCTACCACTTCGAATTATGAATGAGGTAATTAAAGAGTCTACTTATTTTTTTTGTTCTGCTACAGCCCATTTTTGCCCCCTTAAATGTGTTTGTGTGTCTGTGAATGTGCGTGTGTGTATGTGTGTATTGTGTGCATTGACTATTTTAACCAAAGTGTGAAAATGAAGTTGTAATGCTAAAGGCCAAAGGAATGAAGTAGCCCGATCTGTTAATTAAAAGACCGTGCTTGAAGTATTAACCAGGAATCACTGTTGGACTTTTCATTCCCAACCCAAAATGAACAGGCAAGCACAATAATCCCACATCACCTCTGGAAATGATGTCAGGAAATGTTTTCTCAGAGTCAGCTACTGGTCAAGACTTACATCAAGTTAAACAAAATAATGAAGGATCAAGATTCTAGAAGGGCCAAAAGTTCGAACAGGAGACCTTTAGCCCCTCTGCCTGCAATGCATAATAATACTTCCTGTTTGTTTGATATGTGCTTACCATACCCTGAAAGAAAAAACACTTATAACTTCCATATTAGGGACTAAGTCCTCTGTTCCCACCCTTCCTGTTTAGGATTATTTTCCACAGAAGTGAATCAATGCAGTTTGAACTACAGAATGAATATGGCAACAAGAACAAAAACCCCAAATAGACCAATCTGCCTAGAGCTATGTCTCATTAAACTTCCAGAATATCTGGGAGTGTCCATACTACAAAAGAATTATATACAACTATATATGAATTTAACTCAGGTTGGCTTGCAGTTTAAATGTCTTTAATAAAAACTCCACTTCCCTTATGTGAGTCTAGAAAGATCATACAGTTTACGATTCACCAAAAAAGTGTGTAGCAATAATAAGAGTGGAAGGCTTGACCTCTCAAGAAAAGCTCTTTCCTTTTAGCTGTTTCTGCCCACAAGTACAGTCATCTGCAGGTAAGTAACATGTAAGTATTTTTATCATTACTAAAAGAGTTTGGGCATATATAAAATATAAAGGAATTTTAAAATGAACTGATGGTTGTGTAAGCCTCCAGCTTTATTGGCTTGTCATTATTTTTCAGCCAGCCCTTGGGCTTTACTTCTTACTGCCCCGAGAAAATAGAGCAAGAAACTTGAACACAAACCTTTCAACCAGGTAACTCTAGAGTTTATAAGCAGTGATGAATGACATTTCCTCAGGAAAATCTTAGAAATTATCACTGTTGCTCTTTTTATTAATCCATGTTTAACCTGAAGCTAGAAACTATGTCCCCTTTATTTCCGTCTCTAGAATTTCTGTTACCAACTGTGCTGTGTTGAAGTTTATATGACAGGCCATTTCAACACTTTTGTTTAGTTAAATAGGAGTGCATCACTTTTAAAGAGAAGCACGATTGCCAAAAAATATAAACAGCCCTAACTTTGATTAATATAAATATTTTAAAACCAGAACATTCTGTTACATCTTACAAAAACAATTCGGATGTAGCTGATGGGAAAGAAAAAGTGCTTTTATACATTAGACAAATCCAACAAAATACAGCTGCAGACCAAATTTTAAGTAAATACGAATTGTTTGTCTTTTCAAAGGACTGTGGTATTTACTTAAATGGAGTATTCTAGAGTACTTTAAGTTTCATTAGTAAAAATGAAAGTTTTAAAAATAGTTTTATTTTTGAAGGATCCCGTTTAAGTTTCAAAGTTCTCTAATTTAAAAATACCATTAAAATTATTCCCCCTGCCCAGTGAGGGTTATTTGCTAATAAGCCACTGGACAAGAGATGTGTGAAGTGAATAGATGAAGAAAAACGTCGACAGCAAAAGGGAGGTCTATGGGGTGAAGTTAGTTTATTAGGCCCTGTTTGTCACGAATGGCCCTGCTGCACATATAAAAGCAAATCCCTCTACCTTAGAAGATTAATTCTGAAGGAGGCAGTCTTAGGTCAAAGTATACATAAGCGTGTGCCTAATCTCAGAGAAATCAGGCTATTTTCTCACAGCAATTAAGCAGAGGTCTGGGGTTTCACCCACAGTGTATTTAAACACAGGATACAATTAAACCCCAACGTATTAATATCTTTGCTCTGCAAAATTACCCAGGAAATAGATTTTGCCCTCTTTCAAATGAAAAGCAAGTCAAGTTAAGAGAATAACTTGATTCTTAGCTAAGTTGCTTGAAATAAGAGTATCATAATTTCTTCTAATTGCAAATGTCTTATAGACAGAGTTCTTACTTTACAATAAGGTAAGAGTTATAAGCTTTCTAGTTCTGTTAATCTAAATAGCAAACCTTAGAAGTGTGCTTGAAAACGCATTGTTTTCAAACTGTAATTAAAATTCTGACGCAACATATGAAAAAATCAATTCATTATAAAAATCTGAGAACTCACTATTTACCACCAACAAAATACCTTCAATGGGAAGAAGCTTTGCAACCAACATGAATAGTAAAAAAGAAAATGTAAATCTTAAGCAATCAAGTGTTTGGAAGGGATTGCTTTCTACAGAGGTTTTTCTTGAAATTATTTTATTCATATACTCAAAGAATGCATCTTCTAGGGAAAATTATAGCCAGTTTAAAATACTGCTTCACAAAGAAAAAATAAAAACAACAAAGCAACTTTTACTTGTACATCAGTTCCCTAAAGGCAAAAAAATTGAATAGTATAAAAGTTATGTTAAACAAACTATCACCTTTATTCAGATCTTGAAAAAATAACCTTTCAGGTACTAAACGATTTTTAGTACAAATATTGTTACTTCTTTATCATCTACATATCAAGTTAATATTCCAACTTACTGCCCAAACTAAATTCTTTGGCTTTTTTAGAGGATAGTAGGGAAGGAAGTTAGTCTTGGAATAGGAAAGGATATAAATCTATAGTTTGTCATTTATATGGCTGAATCAATAGTTTTTTCTTTTATATAAAAGTTTCTAGCAAGATAGTTGTTGGTGTGTGGCACAACAGAATATCCAGTGAGAAATCCTTTAACCCATGACACATGGGGATGTTCTTATATATTAATGAAATTGAAAGAATGAAGCAAAATAGGATGAATCAGATGTGGGAGAGAGTGTATTGTGTGTTGGGTGTTCAGGGAGGCTGTGTGGTTGCTGACATATTTTCCCATCTAACACTCCATTGTTGCTTTTAAGAGGAGCTGTGTACTTAGGTAAAGTGCACAAGGCGATGTGTCTTTGAAAGCACACTATAACTATAAATAGTTTGGGCAATTTTTTGATATGTGGTGGGATATGTGAGGAGGCATGCAATCTGAATTTTATGAAGGATTGTTTCAATAGGACCAATGACTTTAATAGTACTTCTTGCTGACATCACTGGCAAATTGGTCTATTCTGTAACCTTTAAAATTGCAGCATATCCCAAAATGAGTTACTTATTAAACAAATGTTCTTTTTCAGAGTGCAACTGACCTTTAAATGATTATTTCTCAGCACTTGCAACAAAGATTCTCACCTCTCACCTTTATACTTTTGATGCTACAGTGAGTGAATTCATAACCTTTTCACAACATGTAAGGAACGTGCAACACAACATGGAATTACAATCATTAATGAGCACTTTTTCTTTTAAGGGGGAGTCTTATTACTTACAATTATTAAATTATTGCAATACACAGAAAAAATCGTTATTTTGATCAATCTGCAATCATTTTAGAAAATATTAACTCCAAAAACACCGAAGAATTATTTACTGCTAGTGACAAGTTTCTACGGAAGTTTTCTCCCTTTAAGTTATTTTTTAATTTTTATTTTTTGAAACAGAGTCTTACTCTGTCTCCCAGGCTGGAGTGCAGTGGCGTGGTCTCTGCTCACTGCAACCTCCGCCTCCCAGGTTCAAGCGATTCTCTTGCCACAGCCTCCCAAGTTGGTGGGATTACAGGTATGCGCCACCAGACCTGGCTCATTTTGTATTTTTAGTAGAGACAGGGTTTGCCATATTGACCAGACTGGTCTCAAACCCCTGACCTCAGGTGATCTGCCCACCTTGGCCTTCCGAAGTGCTAGGATTATAGGAGGGAGCTACTGTGCCTGGCCTCTTTGCCCTTAACTTCTAAGGTAGGAGTGTGTGTGTGTGTGTGTGTGTGTGTGTGTGTGTGTGAGTGTTTGAGTGTGTGTGTGCTCGTGCATGTGTGGTGGGGAGGGGGTAGTCAATAATGCATTGAATTGAAAAAATTTTGTCTTAAAAGTTTAGGCACTTATGCAATATTTGTAGGCAATTTGATTTAAGCCTCCATGCAACTAGCACAGCACCCTTTCCACTAACCTGAAGGAAACGTTTTAAAACTCCAGAAGTATTGATGAAATATACATTGTGTAATGTTAGAGATTTTAAGATTGTGCTTTCCTCAGAAATACACACATTTGTAAAGATGAAATGAGTATAATCAAGTCGCGGTTATCCTTAATTAAGTGGTGATGGTAATTGTAAACTTTATTCCTTAGGAATCATATCAAATATAACACATATTTAGAAGAGCTAATGCTTTCTGGGATCTTTTTACATTAGTAAAGATATCCACATTACTTTAAGTCTCAGTGGGACTTGAGCAGATAACCTAGTTTACACTTTAGTAGCTCTGCTGAATCTGATAAAGATTTCATTAGCTTAAACATTTTCCAGCTTAAAGAAACTGATATTCCAATCTTGAAAAATTCCAAGGAAAAGTTTTTGGTTTAAAGGATAAAACACTTTTAATAGGCTAGTAGTTTCTACTTTACGTACATTTTACTATAACATTAATGTACAAATACCTGCTTATGTTTAAGAGTAAACTTTTCTTCTTTCAAAGCTGACCTTATTTGTAAAATATTGTTTTAGAAAGGTGTTGGAGTGACTCATAAAATATTTAAACATCAACCCTCTACAGAATAAAAAGGCATTTTTCACTTTTGTGTTCTCTTTTTTCCCCACATCTTTTACAAAGGGAGCATATTGGAATGAATTACAGAGAAATCTGAGAAAATTTTTCTTAAATAATGAAAAATAATTGTTTGAAAGGAATGTTCACTCACAGTTTTCTTTTTGGCTCTGACTTGGTAAAGCATGAGGGCAGCCACAAGCCTTCAGCGGAGAAATCAAAATTAATGTCCTTGGGAAACATTGGGCTCAAAAAGGAAAAAAATAATAATAACAGAGATATGATATACTTGGCTCCCTTTAGTTTAATTTTGAGAAAGGCAAATCAGTTATTATACTGGCATGTAATCACAAAGAAAAATGCACAGACTTAAGAGTAAACCGACTCATTGTCAAGACTTCCAGGGTCTTTTTCATTAATTATGGTGGCTGCTGACAAACAACAGAAGGAAATCAACAATGCTGGATAACCTAATCATCAAGGGCTTCTATGTCTGTAAGCCATTTACATTCCTGACATTGAATATTTATCGTGAGTGATACTCCTTTAACATAGACCATATTTCAGTCAGCTCTCAGCACTCCTGACCTTCTTCATACCCACATTCCCCTTGCCTTCATCAAGGCTGCCTCCTCAAGCATCATGCCTGTTGGAAAACTGGGCACCCAGCATCATGGCAGTTTCTCAAGTGCCCACTCATTTTTCAATACCCCCCCTTTTTTTTTTAACACGAGTTCAGCATCCATATACTATCTGCCCTTTCACAGGGAGCCTCCAAGACACAGTTGTGTTTATTTTGCACTTATCAATACAATGTAAATCAGCATGGGCTTACCTCCTTGGGGTTAGTGAACCTACCTTGTCTGTGAGCACAGACAGCACTTTGGTCACAGATGTGACTGGTTAACTGTACAAGCAAGGAGGATAAATCCACATCACAATACTTCATTCACCAAGGAAATCTGCAGTGGATTACGGCTTCTCTATGGTTAAGTCTGGTCTTAATTTACTGCTTTTATTCAGTTTTCAACCACAAACGATCCCCTTATGAGGCATTCACTATGTAGAATTGACAACTCTTTTTATCTACTTGAAAAATATTTTTGGATAATAATTTATGGTTACAAAATATTTTAAGCAGTTTGAATAGTTATATTCTTTCCATGCTTAACGATGCAATATCCCCTGTAAAAATGGAATGCCAGGCAATCTGGTAATTTTACATACAGTATTTATAACAACAGAGCAATTTGGCCATATAGAAACACAAATTTTAAAAAAAGCTGTGCATATTTCATAGGAAGCCTTTTAAAGACTTTGTTTTAAAGCTCTTAAATTGCATCTCAGGAGAAAATCAGAGTTGAGAACAGTGTCTAAAGGCCCTATATATGGGTGAAAAAATAATCTTGGTAAGCAGTGTATTTTATTTATGTGTTATTATGCTTAAAATAGCATATTTTGAACACATTTCAGAAGGAAAAAAGCTACAGATTCCTCTGAAGATACAAGACAGCGTTCATATGCTGTTTATATTTTATACATGAAACCAAAATGTGTGGGTAGGTTTGCACTTTTTCACCATCAAATATATTCTCTTAATTTATATTCTGAATTAATGCTGTCTTTAAAAAATCCATTTGAAGATGCTCATTATTATCGGGCATGGAGTTGGTCTCGAGGTCTGATTGCCAGTAACTGGAACTACTCTAGAAATCCCTGATAGACTGAAAACACGTAATATACCTGAAATAAGGAGCAAGTGCTAGCATCAGTTTGTCATTTTAGATGCACATTTCCTAGTATTGCCAAGCAGTGACCCTGTAACTGAAAACGGAACCCATGTAAATAAGATGGAGTGTATTATATAAATGGAGACAATGGAAGCAGTGTGGTTGATGTTCTTTGAGATGATAAAGTCCCTTTTACATTACTTTAGATTAAACCATAGGTACACAGAGATTTGTAAGTTTCCCCTTGGCAGAATTTGAGCACTTTCAGACTCATTGATAGTAAGGGATTCTTCCCATTGCAGAATGAACTCCCCATAGGTAAACAAAAGAAAACATTCAACTGAGGGACTAGCTGTGTTTTCCTCATTAGCGGCTATACCGTCTTGAGCAGGGAATGAGTGTTTGGGGAAAAGCATCCTTGGCATTAACAAGAAGGAAAGGACATTGCTTTTACAAGGAGGAACACTTTATATGATTTTTCTAAAACATCTCTCTTCAAGTGCCATATATAAATCATATTTTTTAAAAAACCAAATTATGCTTGTGCTTCAGGGGGGAACTACATAAACATGCAATAGAAAAATAATGAACGGTATCACTTTGGTTAGTTAACCAATTATTGCATCTTCATGGACTCAGGTACTGTTTGAGTTGCATCATAAAAACAGGCGGGGTTTGTTGTTTGTTGTTTTCATTGGTTTGAAATTTTGCTCAAATTAAAAAAAATTATTATTATGATTATTTTAGAACTTGGAGTAATCTGCCTTTTAATCTGGTAGCTATGTTTCATTATCTTAATAGATGTTCTAATGAAGGTGTAAAAGAAAAGGTTAGAAAGGAGATAAATTTGGCAATGGTAGCATCAGATTTAAATGCCACTTAACATAATCCCTAAATCATTGATATTAAAATTGTTTCATTAACAATATTACAACAACCCTCTGTTCAAACACATTAAAATATAGATAAGAACAACTTGAGTAACGGATTCTGGAAGTTAGGAATTAGGACGAAGGTGATGAGCTAGACTTGTCTGTCTAGGCAAAAATAGTTTCTAATCACTAGCCATAGGTCAATGAACAATAGATTCTCTAGGAATATTTGGTAGATTCTCTCTGATATTCCCATACCTGTATCCCTGAATACGAGTCTCATTTTTTCTTCCTCTTCCTGCCAAGCATTACATGTGAGGTAAGAGTGGGAGGGGTCATTTAACAATGAATTTCTGCATTGTCTAACCATTACAAAGTTATCCAAGCTATCATGTTGTTTTCTAAGCCACTGTGCAATTTCAAGGTTTTAATGATGCTTACAATGTAATACCCTGTGTCATTTATTTCTTGAAGTGAAAGCTAGTGCCAGCCTTTGGAATTCATGTAAAACAAGTAGCTCAATATGGTTTGAAGAGAGAATGAAAACTTGATAAGCAATTAATCTACTTTAAATGCTTTCCTAATGGTCTGGACTTTTTACTGATTTTTTTTAAAATTCAGATTTATTCAAAAGAAAATAAAATTAAACATAGATCCAAAGTTTTGTATAGCATATTTGTTAGAGTGAAACCCACATACACAGTGAGGCAGGGAAGACTGAATATTTAAATAATTTGAAAATAAAGGTGTGTCTGGTTGAATAGTAGCAACTTGAATTTTTTGCCTAGTGCTTTGAAACTATGGGAAATATTTGAAATGGGAAACCAGATACATGAGTATAGAGAAGGGGCCAACTTCCTAGCAATAATCCTGTGAGTGACGCTTGGTTTGGGAAAAGAAATGGTCCTGTCTGACTGCTGATTTGCAGAAGCTGAAGCTTAAGAGTTAGGACAAGCCAGAGGCATCACTGTGACTCCAAGCTACAAAACAGAGCTGAGTCTGGTTGGTATGTCTGTCAGTGTATCACCAAGGAGCCCAGCGAGACATTAGAGAAAACTCACCAGCAATTGTCATCTTGTCTGAGAGACAATGCACACACAGAGAAGATCTTTGTGGGAAAACCATGTGAAACATACAGAATTAAGATCTAAGGTGGAAGGACTCAATGAGTCCAAGAGTGGAAGGGGATGAAAGAAAGGACTGCATCTCAACGGTGAGTGCGGCCAACAGAACTAGAACCCAGCACGGATTCATGCAGGATATCAAGAATCAAATGCTACAGATAAAAAGATCATGGCTTTTCTAACTCAGCAGAGATAGTGCCTCTCCCCCAGTCAGCAGTGTGGTATAGGGCACAAATGACAAGTCCAAAGAGAGGAAAATCAATGAAAGGTTGAAGAGTTACCAGAGTAGAATTAACCGGGACAGTAATAGAGTCAGAAAGCTTGCTCTTGAGTAAATGTGGAAGGATTCTCAGGAGCTTCTGCAAGCAAGGAAACTTCAAGAGATTCTGCTTGTAGAAAAAAGATAACCATGTCTGAAAAGACAAACATGGGATCCAATATGATGACTTCTATAACCAGGACTAGGACTGAGACTGAGATCCCGTCTATTTCTTAGTGAGAAAGTACTGGAAGTTAAAGAGAAACTTATACTAAACTTTAAAAACAACTCATAAAACTTATGTAATAAGTATGATAATTACATATATAGAGAGAGATATACATATATATGTGCAAATGCCTAAATTAATTGCTTGGTAAACATATTGCTTTACCCAAATTTTTTAGTTAAGAAGAACATTGGTTGCTAACATTGCAAGCTGCAGAGCACTTACTCTGGTGCCATGTGGAAACACGTGAAATGTGGATGTGCCGAACTAAATATTCCATCACATTTTTGGCACCTAGCAAAGGCTGTCCTTGATGGAATCTGCTGCACACTGGTAACCCAGATAAGCACTACATGCCTATCTTCTGAATGGGGGTAGTCTCTGATTCGAGTATTGCCAACTAACCCAATTTTAGAATAGCACAAGTTTTAATTATATGTTTCATTTAACTGGCACCTGTCCTTGGAGGCTGTAATTAAAATCTAAAAAGCTATGATGTGGGAACTATTATTATTTATGATTTATAGGGAAGCAAAAATAAATAAAGAGAGAGAAAAAAGAAAGCAGGAAGGCCAAGAGGTTTAGAAGAGTGGTACAAGTGGAAGACTAAAAATTCTACTGGTGAAAAAGAGCAACGTTTTAATTACCTAGAAAACAGATAGAAAACAAAAATTCAGATCATTGAATTTTTGGTGTTTGAGGTATGAGTTTAGTAAACACCCACTTTACACACCACTTCATGCTGTGTGTAGGCCACACCTCTCTTTTCCTGGGTAAACTGAAAACAAAAATCTCCTGAATAAAATGCTTAACCCTGAGAATGAGATTTTATATAATAAGTTCCATCAATTTTTAAGTCCATACTATTTCACCTGTTGAAGAAGGAAATTCTGAAGAGGGAAGGGGTTGCGACATAGATGAAACATAAAGGATAATGTGTTGTTAATCAAGATGTTAAGTAGTGGGTATGTGGTTATTTTTTTAATACTACTCTGTTTAGTATAAATTTGGAATTTTCCATACTAAAAAGTTAAAAGAAATTTAATTTAGAGAAGCATTCAGACACGAGTGCATATTTATTTGGGTACATTAATTCATTTTTTACTGTAAAATTTGGCCATAAACACAAGAAAAGAACATCTTATATTAATTATATTATATTACTATATTTGCATTAATGATCTCACTGTAACTATACCAACTTCTCCCAAAACCAGGAACCAAAAATATCTGTATATATTTTTCTAGTCTCTGCATTTACAAGCAGGCATTTTATAACAGTCCTGGGTTTCTAGACTAAATGCCAAAATATGCTTCCCGTTTAGATCAAATTCAGCTTTAACTAAAAATAATTAGCCCTTGCTCCTATTTCTAATGGAAATGTAAGACTCTTAACTATTCAGTGATAATAGCACTATTAGATACCACTGCTAACAGTGACTTATATGAAATAATTAGACTGTTTCTCTTGTGGGTACGTGCAAAATTTGTCCTAAACCAAAGGCAAAACAATAAAAACTACTGCTTTTTAACCTTTCCATGAATTTAAATTAAAAAATGTGTACTGGAACTACACATTAATAAGACCTATTAAGCTTAGAAGAATATTTTACATTCATCTGTACTTCATCAGACAAGTTCATGACCTCAGTAGAATGACTACAGCTCCTGCAGTTTTTAAACCGGCATGGGGGAAGACACGAAGTATTATTTTATAATCAGAAAATTTTACTAGAATTGACATAAACAAGAAAACACACTTCGGCATTGAGTATGTGTTTTGAAATTAGTCCATATAAAACTAAAGGTATTGGGTGGATTAACTTTTAATCTTCTTGCTACTTTAAACAGAAGCAACTAAAGAGAGCTAAGTATAATGCCCTGATTTTATGCTTAATGTAGGAAATTTAGGCGCTAGCCTTTACTTTGCAGCTGGAAGTACACACGGAGGGGAGTTAGGAGCCTTATTTCACAGTATTCTAAGTTATCTGGTAATGACAAAAGTATATAATGTTTCTCACCAAGATTTTTGTTTTCCTAGCTAAATGGCATCCATTTTGGAAGTTTCCTAATGTTCATTTTTGTCCTGCCTTTCCCCAAGTTTCCTGTTGAACGACATTGTGTGAAAGCTGTTACTATTCAGGCTATTGCTGCTAGTGAAGGTCCCAGGAAAGCAGTGAAATGAGTCCAGTTGCATCTCCACCACGCAGCCTGAGAAAATTTTATCCACAGAGCTGATTCATGCTACTTCTTTGGATCTGCTACTGGCAGCACAATAAGGGATGAATGAAATAAGCACTCAGCAGCTGAATGCCCTTAAAGACCACTTGGGAACTTTATTTGGTGCCAAATAAAGTGACCTGCCAGTGTCAGCTGCGGGAAGCATATTGTACTGGGCTCCGCAGTCTGTCCCAGTTGCCCATTCATTTCTGAAGAAATTTTCAGGTATTGAATTTTAATCCATGATGCCCAATTATAATTTGGGACCCTTTTACACTAGAGGCTGGGCTTCACCCCATTTGGCAATTAAGTCAGAGCTGCCTAATACATGATTTTAATTTCCGGAAAGCAGGTGCTTCCTTTGGTCAGTCACCAATCTCTGATTTTTCCTTCTTCTGCAGCTTAAACCATTTTCATTTTCATACCCCCTCCCCCACCACTCACTTCTGTGAGTATTCACTGAATGTTAGATGGTTTTCCTACTTAAGCCTATAGGAATTCCCTTAGGCTTCTTTTGAAAGTACTTATAACTTTTAAAAAAATTTCATTTTGTAGGTGTCTGTTTCATATCCACTTGGTAATAACTTACTATAATGCTTTTTCAAGTAATCTGAATAAAGGCATGTTTACAACATTTTCTAACACTTGCAATTATGAAGCAGACGCCCCAGGAATAGTTACTGTCTGCATTAACTTTCTTTGTCTCCTATTTTTACCAATTCAATTAGAGACTTCTCTAACAATTGAAAAACCATTGTCGTCTGAATCTTTGAGACTATGTGTCTTCTCTAACCAGTATTTAATCATATAAAATAAGACTTGATAGATCACCTTATAATAAGAGAAACTCAAATATAAGGATTCAAATATGAGGTACCTGATTTGGAGGCAAATATTGCACAAGCCAAGTCCTATCTAAAAAGTTCTCCTCCGCACACATGCACTAACTTGGTGTAGTCTTATCTTTCAAAACTACTTTGTACAGGATGGAGCCAGTACCAGTGAAGCCAGTAGAGTTTGAGCCAGTAAGGGACAGCTTCTTTATCCCTTCCATTGCTATGAATGAGCTGTCTACTTCACTATTTCCATTCCCACACTCGAATTGTAAAATGCTATTGCAATGTCATTGCTGGGATGGCTATTAATAGGGTTAAATTTAAATCTTTGATGATCATAGACAGACCTATGTCATTGATGAGGAGGTGAGTAAAAGGGAGGAAGCAACAAAACAGAGCAGAAAAAGGAAAAAAAAGTTATAAAGACACAAGGGAGGAAAAAAAGTTAGAGGAAGAAGAAGAAAAAAAGAAGGTACCTAAATTGGGGACACCAGTTTGCTTCATCTGCTCATCTTTTGGCTGTCCTCTGCAGGCTGAGATCACAGATTCCTCTGCTTCCTATCTGGACTCTCCTGAATGCAGTCACATAATTAGCCAAGGATTAGCAAAACCTGATAGCCTTTAATGGGAGCCCAGGGAAATGCTTCTTTTAAAAAGAACAAATCAACTAAATTCTGAATTTGAAAGATAGGAAATCAGAGAGCTTTGCAAAAGTACTCTATTGCCTAACAAAATGATTTATTTAATATTTCCCTTAAAGAGTTAGCCCTCCTAGATTATAATGACCATGATTTGATTAAAACATGTGAAATTGTTGTTGGTAATAGTTCTCAAAGCATATTTGGTAGTATTTGTCAAACGGCATTCCAATAAACATTCATGTCCTGCTAGATATTAAGTGATGCTTTCTTTAAAAAACATGCCCTTACCAAATACATTTGAAAACACAGCAAATAATGTTTGCCCTCTGAGTGACTCACAATGTTTATTACCATATTGTAAGTTCTGAAAAGTTCTACAGTGAAAAAAAAAATCTGTTTAATTTTGTTGAACCCAGCATTTTGCAAAATAATTTGGCCAGGAAACGTTTTTCTCCTTAAACCACTCTAGTAATTTGCATTTTCTGTAATACAGTTATAAAGCAGTGTATTCCAGTAATGGTGTTTATGATTTTGTTGTCTTTACTCTTGTTTTGAAAAGTAGAAATAGCTAAAATGCACAGTAAGTGTTATCTTTGAGACCTGTAATATTAAAGTTTAATACGTCTGTTTAATGTGAAGTTAGTAAACTTGGACATGAGCTTTGTGCCTTATGACACTGTGCATTTTTACCATGCCTGTTTACTTTTCTGTATCCCCCATCAGCCTCCAAGCTGTTTAAAAACAAAATCCATGTTTTGTTTTTCATCATATCTCTGAGAGCTTTACCTAGTGCTTGGCACATTGTAGGTGCTCAAGAAATAAACGAGCAAATATTTGTTTGGATGAGTGAATGAACACTGTAGTAGATATAATAAGAGGTTTAAAGCCATAGATATAACCACATTAAAATGTGGGTTTAGAAAAATAATGCTTGGCTTCAAAGTAAAAATAACTGCAGTAGAAGTAAGAATGAATAAATGGAACTTAATAGCTTTGTCAGGTGCCAATACATTCCTCACCAATTACTCTATTGTCTGATGCTTCATTGCTCCTGTTAGCCAGTCTGTTTGAAGTCAGTGTTCATTCTATTCTATAATTTTTCAATTTGTTTTTAAGTCTTTATATCTTCAATTATCTTCCAATAACTATTTCTTACCTGCTATTTACTTTTTGTTGGATGACTTCTTAAAAGCAAAAGTGACAGTGAACTTCATACATCATAAGATGCTCTGAAAAGCTTATTGATGAGATAAGAAAAGGCAGCAAAGGCTGGGGGGTGTGGAGCCTGTGGAAATTCATTCAACAAATATTTATCCAGTGCCTATTTTGTGTTCTACACAATGTATATGGTCTAGAGAATTCAAGGTCAGCCAAAAATATGAAGTATTCATAATACAGCCAGAATTAAGACTTATCAAAATTTTAACCCTCCCATTCTGTTTATTTTCTATAATGACTTAATATTTTTAGAGTGATGATTTGATGTGTAAAATTTTTGTCTTATCTATTATGCTCTGCTTTTACAGAGGCTTATCTTTTCTATCTTGATAATGCTGTCAGCTTTCCTAAAGTTGTACAATAATTTATGGGCCATATATATATATTTATATATTTAGCTGGAGTCTTGCTCTGTCTCCAGGCTAGAGTGCAGTGGGGTGATATTGGCCCCCTGTAACTTCTGCCTATAAGATTCAAGCTTGCCATGTGTGCACCTATGCAACAATCCTGCATGATCTGCACATGTGCCCCAGAACCTAAAGTACAATTAGAAAAAAAAAAAGATTCAAGCAATTCTCATGCCTCAGCCTCCGAATTAGCTGGGATTATAGGCACCTGCCCTCACACCTAGCTCATTTTTGTATTTTTAGTAGAGACAGGGTTTCACCATATCGGCCGGGCTGGTCTCGGACTCCTGATCTGAGGTGATCTGCCCACCTTGGCCTCCTAAAGTGCTGGGATTACAGGCATGAGCCACCATGCCAGGCCTGGCCTACTGTATATGTTTTAAAATAAAGTTTTAGTAGAATACAGCCAGGCCTATTCACTTAATGTTGTTTATGACCGCTTTGATGTTCCAACAGCAGAGTTAGGTAGTTGCAACAGGGATTGTCTGGTATACAGCTGAAATATTTACCATCTGGGTCTTTACAGAAGTAATGTGTGAATGTCTTGCCTATATAATGCTTGGTAATTTGTACTAGAGAAAAATGATAATTTGAGTGAGAGCGAAATGATTGATAACTGAAAAAATTAAAGATCTCTCCATGGATATGATTTTGTTTCTATAGTTGAATATGATGTAAATATTATTCTAGGAATTATTATCCAATAAAAGTAATATCCAGACCAGTGCAGTGGTTCATGTCTGTAATCTCAGTACTTTGGGAAGCTGAGGTGGGCAGATCACCTGAGGTCAGGAGGTCAAGAACAGCCTGGCCAATATGGTGAAACCCTGTCTCTACTAAAAATACAAAAATTAGCCCGGTTTGGTGGTGCATACTTGTGGCCCCAGCTACTTGGGAGGCTGAGGCACGATACTTGCTTGAACCTGGAAGGCAGAGGGTTGCAGTGAGCCAAGATTGTGCCACTGCACCACTCCAGCCTGGGAGACAGAGTGAGACTCCGTGTCAGCAAACAAACACACACACCAAACAAATAAACAAAGAAACATAATATCCTCCGTGTTAAAGATCTGAATAAGTAGCAATTAGAGTTGGATATAACTTTTCAGTGCTGTTCCTTCATTCAATATCTGTAAGTACAGACAAAAAAACCCCAGGAATGTCTAACTTTTCTAATAATATATTTTATGCTGGGAACATAGCCAGATTCCAAGATGGTCCAAGTGCTCCCTGATTCTTGATACTCACTTCCTTGTTTAGTGTCACCCTACAGAAAGTAGGGCTGATTTGGGTAACCAATAGGATATTGCAGAAATTTTAGTGTGACTTCTGAGGAAGTATGATTTTGTCACTTCTGTTTGGCTTTGAAAGAATCAGTTATGATATGTTGAGAGGACACTCAAACAGCTCTTTGGAAGGGTCCATGGAGCAAGAAACTGAGCTTTCTGCTAACTTCCAGGGAGAAACTTAGACACCTTGCCAATACCCACATGAGTGAGGCATCTTAGAAGCATACCTTCAAGCCCCAGTCAACCTTTAGATGGCTGAAGTTCCTGCTAACATCTTTTTTGGCTTAATTTTAAATATTGAATTAAATTTGTTTTTAGAGACAAGGTCTGGCTCTGTCACCTAGGCTGGAGTGCAGTGGCACAATCATAGCTCACTGCAGCCTTGAACTCCCAGGCTTAAGCAATCCTCTCACCTCTTCCTCCCCAGTAGTTGGGACTACAGATGTGCACCACCATGTCTGGCTAAGTTTTTTTTTCTTTTTTGTAGAGACTGAGTCTCATTAGGTTGATTAGGATGGTCTTGAACTCCTGGCCTCATGTGGTCCTCCTGCCTCAGCCTCCCAAAGTGCTAGGATTATGGGAGTGAGCCACTGTGCCTGGCCTACCTGCTGACATCTTGATGACAGTCTCCTAAGAGACCTTGAGCCAGAACCACCCACCTAAGCCACTTCTCAATTCCTGACTCAGAATCTATGGTAACAAAAGTTTACTATTTAAAGCTATTAATTTTTAGAACAATTTGTTATCCAGCAATAGACAACTAGCATGGGTGTGGGTGTGTTTGAACACTGGATCTACCACTTCCTAGATGTGTGACCCTGGGTATATTAATTTATCATGTAATTTAATTGTCTCATCTGCAAAAATGGGGAAAAAATTGTCTCTGTCTCACAGCATTGTTGTGGGGAATTCAATGAGATGATGAATGAAGAGACTTTCTAGCATCTAGTAATTGCTAAATAAATAATTATTCACTTATAATTATTATTAGAACTGAAAGCCAGTACCCACCTAATAATTTCTTCAAACCTTTTATTTGAGTGTGGGCGGGGGGTGAGGTAGGGAACTAAGTGACTACATAGTGGAAATTTAAATAATTTTTATCCTATATTTGAAGTTTATAAAATTTGGAAGACTTAAATTGAATGTGATAGATCAGCAAAGCAAGTAATGAAGAGGCTATTGTCAGTCTACCTAAAAATAGGGCCTCTGTTATTACTACATAATACTATGTACTAACAGCAGAGGATGGAGAACAGGCTGCTATCTAAGACATAGGTAAAAATGTTCTTGGGTAATCCTAGCCACAAATTTAAAAAAGTGAATTGAATAATTCAATTTTTGGTCTAATTTGCTAAAGCCAAAACCATACATATCGTTTTTTGGTAAAAATAAAAGATAAATAGCAAAATAATATGATTCTTTGCAGATTGTTTGAGTTATCTAACCCTTCTTTAATCCCAGGGATTATTGAACAAAACCAATGTTCATTCAAAAACACTTACAAAATCTGTTGTGGATTACCAATATCATCAGTTAAACCTGTTTCAAATTTATTGCTTTCATTCAGGTTAAATAATAAAAGAGTCCATTTGTCCCGCCACATGTATATACACGAATTTAGCTTTCATCATTCTCTACAAGTTTAATCCAGTGATTTATGTTTTTTAACGCATATTCAGAGAATCTGTTGAAGAAACTCATCCAGGCAGACAGACGAGCTAGATGGGATTAATAGGATGTGTGCAGGATTTAAAGCTGGTTGATTCAGTTCAGAGTAAGTTAAAAAGAGAAAAAGAATATAACACCGTAACCCTCCTTGAGGTTCTACTCATTTTAATGACTTTAGCAAAAGAGAACAGGCTAAGGTCAAGAAAGTTCAGAGACAATGATCCCTCTTTCTAGAAATACATTGCATGGAAAAAAAAGCCATTCCTTCAGTTTTCTTTTTTTAAACGGTGGAAAATACCACCATAAAATTTTTTAGAGAGAAAATCTGCCTTCTATTTTAGCCATCATGTTTATGGTTAATTCTGAGGTTTCAAAATTCTAGATTTTCTTTTCAAAGCCATTGTATTTCAACATACAACAGAAAAATTAGAAAAAAAAGGGCAAGCCGACTTAAAAAAGAAAAGTATTACAGTAATGTAATACATGTAAGCTCTCAGATACAAGGAAATACTATGACTTATCTGGTTATTTATGACTTTGAACATTTAAACACCTTCAGTTTAAGTCTTGCAGGAATAAACTATTGGAATCATAGAGGGAAAAATGTCTTTTTCCCAATAGAGTGAAGCCCATTCCACTCTATCAGCTAGTTTTGTTTCAATAATATTTTAATTTTTACACACATTAAGAACTCCCTTTCATAATACTGTTCGGTTTCGTGTAAAAAGCATTTTAACAAAAATGCTCTTTTCCACTTACTTCATTCCAAACACAGAGGACAAATGGGGACTTTATAAGTATATTTTAGTGCTTCATTGGACCCAATATATAATTCTCAGTATTTCCGCCCCTAAATTTGTTGTAACTTTCATGGCTTAATAGAACATCTTGGGCCATGAAGTGTTTTGTGTTCATTAACTTTTAAGGAGGAAGATAAGTTCTATCTTATTTTCAGCATTTGGGAGAGAATGTCGAGTGCCCTGCATATTTTCCTGATTTTATCCATGATATAGATCATAATAAGGTCACACAAATGGGAGGTCGAATTCAGTGCTGTACAATAGAACTTTCTGTGGTGATGGAAATGTTTTATACCTGTGCTGTCCAATGCTGTAGCCACCAACTGTATGTGGCTGTTGCATACTTGAAATGTGGCTAACACATTTTGCTTATTTTAATTCCTTTAAATTTAAAGAGGCATATGTTGCTAGTGACTACCATGTTGAACAGCGCAGGACTAGATAATTTATGACTAGATTTTAAAAAAGAACAGCTGATTCCACAGCAATTGATTATCTTAGCTGTTAGCTCCTACGACTCTGATCCCCACATTGTTAATAATGTCTAAAAATATCAATCTCTATGTTATTTTTAAATAAGTTGAGTATACTAGAGAATATCTGCCCCTTGAAGTAATTTGCATATATAGGTACTACAAGATTTATTTAGCTAGTTTGTGAAAAGTTGAGCTGCTCAGATGAAATTTAAATTTACTTGTTTCAAATTTATTATTTATTAATATAATTGAATGTCTTTATTGCCTTAACACCATGATTAATTATGAAATTTCTTCAAACTGAAGTATCAAGAATTATTTTCAGAATAAAAAAATGCTATCAGATAATTTCCTATTTATATAAAATAAATGAAATATTTTAAGGATAACATTTAGCTTAATAGAATCACCAGCTAGGCTCAAAGGAATCACCCTTTTCCTGTTCTTTCTTTCTTAGGCTTTCTTATAATGCATATTCATATTTGCCAAGAGCAGAGAGAAGCTTTGTTCCAGGCAAAATATACCTGGGAGATACCTAATATCGTAGTATCTTAAATATTGCCTACATGATGATTTCAGTTCCAAGAAAATCTGTGGAATAGAGTTCCATGTAAAGCAGGGAGGAAGACAGAACATAATGCATGCAAAATGTTCAATAGACTCCTGCATTTTCAGAGTTGGCTAGAGTTTGACTTATTATGTTAATTTACATTTTAACCATATTACTCAAGTATAAATCATCACTTTATTATTTTCTGGTCTCAACTATGATGTACTACCCTAAGATTATGAACAGGCCATTTGGATTCAGGTTTTGTTTATTTGTTTGATTCTAGTGAGATGAGTAATATCATTATTATCTGCTGTTAAGTTATTTTAAAACTATGTGTTTGACCAAAACTAATCGGGAACAACCAAATGGCAACCAGTACATGTTTGTGGAATAGGATTATTTTCAAAGTTTATAGAACACCCTGGAATTTCCTTCTTATAACTCTCTGTATGAAAACTCCTTGTTTTGTTTGTTTGAATTTATAGACATATTACCAAAAATAGAATATACGCTTTCTGTACTCTAAATTCTGTATTTTCTTTCTCCACTTATAGTTCTCTACAAATTACTCCTCTGCTTCTGTACCTCTCTGTAAAGCTGCAATATCTTAACTACTCCAGTCCTAAATCTATTCCACACAGCCTGTCAATCACATCACCTTCCAAGGTACTTCACTGCACACAAATCAAGTTTGAGTCGTCTACTTCTAATCAATAGAGCCTTATAGATTGTTTTAGTGTACCTAAATCACTTCCCAGAAAATATCTCGCCATCTCATTTCTAATGGGAAAACATCAGATGCGATTTCAATCTGGGCCACTAAAGGAGAAAGGCTAATGTGCTTTTCTGGTCCATGTAGTTCTTACACGATATAAGAAAATGTTTTCTCTCAAGTCAATGACACGCACACAACAGGAACATTTTAACTAGGGGCAGTGTGAAATGAGGGAAGATGGCTGAAGGAAGCGTATACTGCCAGAAGTTTTCACCACGGCAGAAAGCTTGTGCATGGCCTCAAAACCTCTGCAGCGTGGTCAAGGCAAGCAGTTCAAAAACACAAGTGCCTCTTTGAAACAAAACTGCCTGGAAACCCTTTTTTTTCTCTTTAGTAAATCAACAGCAACTGTGGCTACTAATGGTGCTTTGAATACTCTAACAACACAGTTCATTCATCATCCATATTCCAAAGATATTTATTGCTCTGATAAGATAGTTAAATAGCATGCTAAGTGCTGTTCTTAACATTCTGTCCTGTTCTGCAGCTAAGGAGAGTACAGACAAAATTTGTATTTATATGTTGCACTTTCTAGCTAACAAAATACTGTCATATACTTCATTTTATTTAAACTTCATAGTAGCACTATGTCCCTGAATCACAGGCAGGAAACTGAGGCTCTGATAGGTTAACAGCCTCAGTTTCCTGTGTTCAAAGAGCTGTTGTCTTTGAGATGAATCTGTAAATGCGGTCAGATTACAGAACCCATCTTCTTACCATTATAATATATATATAGTTATTTGCATCCACTGACTTTTTTGATATTTGAAAAGAAAATTTAATTGTGAAAGAAATTAATTTTGTGCTGGATGATTTGTTATCAGAATTACAGCTTCTCTCAGGCAGTGCTGGAGGTTGGCATGCTTATTCTGGCTAATGTTAGGCTCTGCCTGAATTAGTATGGAGGCAGTTTTCTGGAGCCAGACATATAGACTAGCGTCAACCGAACATAGTCCTTAGTATCCTCTGAGAACACTTGACTGTGGTGAGCAGCCTCTCAGGTGGCTGTCAGTGATCCCTCCTCCTGGTATCCATGTATAATTCTCTTCCCTTGAGCGTGGGCTGGACCTAGTGACTTGCATTTTTCTAATGAACAGAATATGGCAAGAGATGAGATGTCACTTCTGAGATCAGACTGTAAAAAGACTCTGGCTTCTGTCTTGTCCACCCTCACTTGCTCTCTTCCTTGCTCATCCTGATGGAATCTAATGTCATTCTCTGGGTTGTCCTAAGGAAAGGCCCATGTGCAAGGAACTGAGGGAGGCTCCAGCCAATGGATAATGGGGAAATGAGACGTTCAGTCAGACAACACACGAGGAACTGAATCTTGCCAACATCTATGTGAATAAGCTTGAAAGTGGATCCTCTTTCAGTCTCATCTTGAGATAACTACAACCCTGGTGGTCATCTGGATAGCAGCCTCCTGAGAGGCCTGACTTAGAGAACCCAGTTCAGCTGTGCCCAATCCTGACCCAAAGATAATATGTTGCCTTAAGCCATTAAGTTCTGGGGGTAATTTGTTACACAGCAATGTGTCACTAATAAATTGACTTTAACAGAATTCCTTTTGCCTACTCTTTACATACCACACAATGCCCTTCCCACCATCCACACCTAATTTTGAAAAAGGATTTGACGTCAGTGACTATGAATATATGCATAGTGGCTGCGATCATTGTTTTGGAGTTAGGAACATCTGGGCTGTGTCTGGATTTGCTATTTACTACCTCTAAGCTAAAACAGAAAATATTTCATTTCTTCAGTCCTCCATTTCCTCATCTGTAAAAGAATCTACTGACACTAAACTACCTCATAGGGTTGTGTGTGTGTTTTATTAATGAGTTGATGGAAACAAAACAAAATATTTAGCACTTAGTAGGCACTTAGAAAGTGTTAAATATTACAACTATATGTATTTGGGTGTAATTGAAATTTTTGCTTATGCAAATACATGTTTGTACAGGGAGAGGAAATTCAGTACTTATAGTTATATGATGTTCCTGTTTTGAGATGTTAGGCTTCTTATAGGCAGGATGGAGATTTAATAGGAGAAACAGGAAATGTTCGCATGAGAGTTAGAAGACTTGAATTTTATTTTCCTTTTAGGTCTTCACTGAAAAAAAAAAAGAGTGAGTTTTTAGCTGTAAAAATCTGTTATATTTCTGTATACCTTGTAAGTCACCAACCTACATATAAAGTAATGCTATCCACATCATGCAGGCCATATTAATAAAACAAATAAAACAAGTTGATTGTCTATTCCCCATTCCTTGAACTTCTGTTTTCTTTATCTCCTCTCTTTCTTCCTCTTTTAGGTAATGCTTTCTAACATAGGAGGTTGGTAATTAACCCCAAATGTTGGCCTATTAATTAAGTAATCAAACAACTCCATTAAAAATGGAAATAATAGTGACACAAACACCAGAAGGATGTCAACAAACGGCAGTGAAAACCATTCTAAAATATTTTGTAAGACACAAAAACAATCTAAGTGCATGGTAATAACTGATGTGTGATGTCTTACAAATTGTAGCCAAGTTACAATGATTTTCACTAGATGTTTCTCAAATCCTATGGGTGACACGAGCCCATTTCCTCTGTCACATTTCTGAAGAGATAATTGCACGAAATACTGTAAACAGTCTAACATTCACAGGTCATATTGAGAAATGTTTATAGATATTGACAGTTAAATACAATGTATCACAGCACCAGGCACAATATGGCATCCACCTAGCAATAAGCTTTCACAAATCAAAGTCAAAAAAGTTAAGCTTTGGTAATAAAGAAATACAGACATATTGTTGAATGGGCAAATGAATAAATGAAGGAAATATTTGTCAAGATTATGGGTTTGTATGAAATATTATAGAAATGATAATGAACATAATTAATTTTTCTTTAATATTTAAGGTTTTATATATTAATCCCAATGTTTAATTTAGAAATTAAACAATGATTAAACCAAAATAGGAAAAGCAATTCTCTAAATACTAGAAAAGTAGTAAATACAAAAAAAATTTCCTAATAGTTACTAAATGTTGATATCAATTTAAAAAAAAAGCTGAAAGAATTTTAAAGTTTATTAAAAATGAAAATTAAATTTGTTAAAATTTTAAATAATAGAAATATCTACTGGGAAGTAGTTGCAAAGAAACAAAAACTATATAATTGATATTTTCCAGCTGAGACTATACAATTTAATATTTTAGGCTAAATGGAAAGAAATAAAATGTACTTACATTTTTTAGACACATGAACCTTTTAAATTTACCTATAAAGAAAGGTTTACACCAGGCGAGGTGGCTCACTCCTGTAATCCCAGCACTTCGGGAGGTTGAGGTGGGCGGATCACCTGAGGTCAGGAGTTCGAGTCCAGCCTGGCCAGCTGGCCAACATGGTAAAACCCTATCTCTACTAAAAATATAAAAAATTAGCCAGGCTTGGTGGTGGGCACCTGTAATCTCAGCTACTCGGGAGGGTGAGGCAGGAGAATCACTTGAACCTGGGAGGAGGAGGTTGCAGTGAGTCAAGATTGTGCTGCTGCACTCCTAATGTCTCAGTCTTCATTTGATAGTAATTTAGTACATTAAACATATGCGGTCTGGGCATCATTGTTTCCTAGTTTACCTTTGAAAATATGGGTGAGTGGTGTCGATTTATAGACATACTTGTCAATTTACATATGAAAGAAAATTACTGGTGTTTTTAATCAAATCACCTTTCTCAGCTACCCAAGAGCCTCAAACAATTTTAACTAATTTATATTTTAATTATCCACTTTCTTCCTTGAGGGCCTCTTTTTGCACAATTTGGTTTCCCCTCTCTACTGATAATCTCTATCTTCTATTCATTATTTATAAAATTGTACTTCTCCTTGTAACCAGAACTATGTATTGACGACTGTGAATGTTGATTGGGTTAGCTGAGAAGCCATTTATTTACGTTTGTGGGGGTTTGCATTGCAAAGCCTTGGAATGAACTATAGCAAAACTCTGTTTTTGTAGGGAGCCAAGTTTCCTCAATATGTAATAAGAATGTCAACTTTTAATAATATCTTGTCCACTTTGGAAGAAAAAAAAAATTTATGCCCATGTTTTTGTACCTTAAAAAGTATAATTTTAAAGCATTTGAACTTTTTAGAGACAGATTTGAGTCAGGAGTGTTCTTATATAAATGATGCTAACTTTTGTGTTTTGTCAGTTGCTCAGAAAGGCATGAAGTTTGGGGCAGCATAACAGAACAAAACGAAGCAGAATCTTGCTCTTCTAAGCTCTGTATTTTTGTTCTTTGCTCAGATATGGGCCAGGACATAGAGCATTAATTGTTTCATGAAAACCCTGTAATTAAAGTGCTATCAGTGCAAAATGATTAAAACTGAAAGAAAAGATGGGGCATGGTGACTCATGCCTATAAACCTAGCAATTTGGGAGGCCGAGGCGGGCTGATCACCTGAGATCAGGAGTTCAAGGCCAGCCTGGCCAACATGGTGAAACCCTGTCTTTACTAAAATAGAAAAAGTAGCCTGCCACGATGGCAGATGCCTGTAATCTTAGCTACTTGGGAGGCTGAGACGGGAGAATCTGAGAGATGGTGGTTGCAGTGAAGCAAGATCGCACCGCTGCACTCCAGCCTGGGCAGCTGAGTGAGACTCTGTCTCAAAAACAAAAACAAACTGAAAGAAAAAAACAATAGCAGGAGAGAAAATGATATACACAAAAGAGAAATCTTACCGTAATATGTATTTAGCACCTATTAGCTCATGCACTGTTCCAGGTCTGTGTGTTATTATAGCAGTGAACAAAATCAACAAAAATCCCACTGTCTTGAGCTCATATTCTAGTGTGGGAGGGCCACTTAGATAAGGGAGAGAGACAACAAATAATAAACATAAGGAATATATGTGTTAGACCATGAAAGGAGCCAAGTAGAAAAGAAAGAGCAGAGCAGCGTAAGGGTGGTGAGAGCGTGTGCTGTGGAGGAAGGGTGAGGGTAAAGGTACTAGAGAGGAGGTCATGGAAGGTCTTAAACTGAGAACAGGACATTTGAGCAAAGACTTAAAGGAGGTTTGGAAATCATCCCAACAAACATCTGGAGGAAAAGCATCTGAGGTAGAGGGAACAGCTTCACTGAAATCTCTAAGGCAGCATGTGTCTGGTGCCAAGAACCGCAAGAAGGCAAAAGTGGCCGGAATGGAGCAGCTAACAGGGAGAGAAGGGAGATAGGTAAGAGAAGAATGTGTCTGGAGGACCGCTGGCAGTACAGATAGATCATTTAGGGACTTGCAGACCATTGTGAAGATTAACTTTCACTGATTCCCGAATGACCCACGTTTTGCCTCTGCCTCTTCTGCCACCCGCCCCTCCTCCTCCTCCACTTCCTCCTCTTCCTTCTTCACCACGATCATCTTCCCTAACAGGGCATTTATCTAACACATCGTGATTTGAACAATCATAAGATTCTAAACTTTTGGGAGTGTATTTCCACAATTTTCTTATTCTCATCAGTTCTATTCAACCCAAAAAGATGTGTTGAATTCCCAGCACATATGTGCAAAATTGTGTGTTTAGTCTGTTTTAAAAATAGAGGCCGTCGCCTATTTGATTCTGACTGTAGAATCCGGCGCTCTAGGCTGCCATTGAACAGGATACAGCGCTAAGCGTTCAGTGTGTATTAACTCAGTCCTCACAGCCACGCTGTGAAATGGATGTTATAATTTTTCCATTTTACAAATGAGGAGAATGATGCAGAGAAAGGATAAGTAGCTCATTCAAGACACACAGACAGTGAGCCACAGAACCAAAACTTGAACTCAGGTAAATTTGACTCCAGTGTCTGTGTTCTTGGCTCTTTGTAATACTGTCTTTTATTGTCATAATCCTTCACAATACACATACTCTTTACAATGTTTTGTTTATTCACTGTTAACTCACCGAGTATTTATGAACATCCCACTGCCTTGTCACCACTGTTAGGCATTGTGAAGAAAGGGCAGTTGAGAGCCTCTATGGTATCTTTGTCCGGATTAAAAAAAGATCTCTCTTCTTTGAGGCCTTTTACTTTCTTTTGTCAGTAAATTATCATAATATTCTGATCTTTTTTTCTTTTTTTTTTTTTTTGAGACGGAGTTTCACTCTTGTTACCCAGGCTGGAGTGCAATGGCGCAATCTCGGCTCACCACAACCTCTGCCTCCTGGGTTCAGGCAATTCTCCTGCCTCAACTTCCTGAGTAGCTGGGATTACAGGCATGCACCACCATGCCCAGCTAATGTTTTTGTATTTTTAGTAGAGACGGGGTTTCACCATGTTGACCAGGATGGTCTCGATCTCTTGACCTCGTGATCCACCCGCCTCGGCCTCCCAAAGTGCTAGGATTACAGGCTTGAGCCACCGTGCCCGGCCTAATATTCTGATCTTTTAAAGAAGACATTTAACTGCTATTGCTGAAAAACTATCATAATAAATACACAATTTTTTTAAACTCCAAAGGTAGAGTAAATACGAAAGCCAAACTATTAAAGTTGTTTGTGATGTACATAATGCCTCTCAGATGTGGTGGCCTTGTGAGGTACATGACCTGAAGATGCTCCTGGCATAATGCCCCTGGATGAACCAAATAAAAGATAATCAAACATTGCTCCCTAGAGATGAAAAACAAAACACCTGCACTGGGTCAGAAAATTACTTTTCTACAAGACTTTTTTGAATTTTATTGATAGACTCTTTCAAAACCTTTCCACATAAGCTTAGATAACTCAGCAATGTTGAAAATTATTACTTGAATAATAATAAGTCACTAAAGTTATAGGAGAATATTCCTGTCATTATTTAGGGATTACCTTTCATTTTTATTTTTACTTTTTGAGATGGAGTCTCACTCTGTGACCCAGGCTGGAGTGCAGTGGCAAGATCTCAAGTCACTGCAACCTCTGCCTCCTGGGTTCAAGTGATTCTTCTGCCTCAGCCTTCTGAGTAGCTGGGACTACAGGTGTGCACCACCTCACCCAGCTAATTTTTATATTTTTAGTAGAGATGGGGTTTCGCCATATTGGCCAGGCTAGTCTCAATCTCCTGGCCTCGTGATACACCCACCTTGGCCTCCCAAAGTGCTGGGATTACAGGTGTGAGCCACCTTGCCCAGCAGATTACCTTTTATTCTTATCAATTCTATTTAGTTCAAAAATACATGTTGAATTCTGAACAACTGCAAAACTGTGGCAGGAACATTAAAAAAAAAAACATGGAGCACAGCCTATTGGACGTAGACCATGTGCAGTAATGTGCTAGAGCACTACTGAACTGTACATGATACAAATTCTTCATCGTATTTATATCCATCGCAATTGACACTAATCAGCTACCAACTTAGAGGAGCTTGTTTCTCTCACTAAGATTAGAGTATACCTATACCATTAATTTTATATTAATTAGTATTTATCCTTAAGAGATTTTAAAGCAGGACTGGTTATTAATTCCATCTTTACAAATAAAGAAAAGGAAGTTCAGAGAGGCTAATGGTGAGGTCAGGTCCAAACTCAGGAATTTCTGACTCCAAAGCTTACCATGCTAGGCTTAGCATAAGGCGGGAAGATGACCAAATCTAAGCCTCCTTACAGAATGACAGAAAAATTTGAGGTGAAGGTTTTAGGAATAAGAGAAAGCACACAACCAGAACAGCAAACTAGTAAACATCTTACCTACGCCAGATTCCAGCTTGTTTTTATCTGACCCAGACCAGGCACAATTCCTTATTGTTTGTGAGCCAATTCAAATGCCTGAACTCTGAACCGTAATTTTAAATGTATGACATAGTCCAAGAACTTGGTGCAAGGTTCATTATATTGCCTTTCTTTTTCATCTGTACTTGCTTTCAGACTTAGATTCAGTGCTTTAGAAAGGGCAATCTAAAGATACTAAGGGTTATGAAATGAGAATGACAAATGTGTATTGAAAGTTAACCAGGTACCAGACACTGTTATAAACACTTTATTGTATAAACCCTCATTTAAGAAGTGGGAATCAGGCTTTTTTCCCTTACTCTATAACAAATTTCAATAGCCGAGGCAAAATTTAGAAATATCTGAAGCTGAAAGACTGTGTGAAGAATGAATATGAAGGAATCTTTGCACTCAAATTCTCCCATGAAGCAATATGGCCTTGAAGGTATTGTCAACAAACCAGTGGGTGAGAGAGTTCAGCCACAGATATAAGGGAGAGCACACTATGAAAGGTGTTATAATTTGATACAATTCCGATATTCAAGTGAGTATTTCTTACTTATTCATGTGAGAAATAACTTTTTTGAGTATTAACACAAATAATAAATAATTACTATCTGGCAGCTAATGAAAAGAATTTTTGTTGTTAATGTTCTTATATTGGTTCTTAGTTCCTATTCCTCTTCTTTTTAAAAACCTGTGTTCATGCTGTTTTTCCCACCCAAACCCTTCGGGAATAGCGGCTAAATTTTATGCCTCGTTGAGTGTTCTAGTATTTACCTTCTACTTTGCACATGGAAGACGCTGTTTATTTTATTCATTGATGATTTTTTTGAGCATCTACTGTGTGCCAGTCACTGACTTGTGTGGTAGGGTACAGTGGGGAATAGATGCAGTCCCTGCTGAAACTTTCACTGTTAGAGAGAAGCCAGACAACAGGTGATTTCATAACCGTATAAATACAATGGAGGGCAAAACAGAGTAACAGAGGTACAATATCCTCAGTGTAAGGTGATCAGGGAAGACTTCCCAGAGAAGGCGACAAACATTCAGAGATTATAAAGAAAGTAACAGCTAAGAGTGGGCTCCTTCCACGCCATTCCAGACAGCTGCTCCACTACTTTCTCTGGGCAGCCACCAGGACCCGCAGCCCCCAACAGGCCTCCTGGGCCAAACTTCACTTCTTCCAGCAGCTCCAGGTGCTCTGAGACCTTGTAACAGTACTTCGACGGAGAAATTGGAGTCATCTTGCAAGCCTTGCTTAACTTCTCCGGTGAGTCAGGACTATGTCAGTGGCACCCATCAGGAAGACATTCGAACTGGTATTGATCGGTTTATCCAGAAGTTTCTGGATATTGCAAGAGACAGAATGCTTTTTCTTATGAAAAAGATTGCAGGCATTTGTTTAGAAACCAGAGCAGGTTATCAAAGAGGATGTCTCAAAACTAAGGAATGAATTACAGTGGAAATGTGCACTAGTCCAGAAGCACTTGGCAAAGCTGAGCCGTGGGCAGCAGGTGCTGGAGGACAGCCATGTGCAGCACAAAAAGCTGGCCGACATTTCTCAGGGCTCTTTGGCCAACCTTGAGGAGGCCTCTACCAACATCCCCACACCTCTGAAGCCAACCTGAGCAACAGGCAAATGTGGTCAGCCTGACAGTGGGTTTGTCACATATCCCTTTTCCTTTTCTTTTTTCTTTTTTTTTTTTTTTTGAGATGGGGCTTTGCTCTGTAACCCAGGCTCAAGTATAATGGTGTTATCTTAGCTCACTGCAACCTCTGCCTCCTAGGTTCAAGCAATTCTGCCTCACCCTCCTGAGTAGCTGGGATTACAGTTGCCCACCACCAGGCCCAGGAATTTTTTATTTTTATTTTTTTTAGTATTTTTAGTGGAGACAGGGTTTCACCATCTTGGCCAGGGTGGTCTTGAACTCCTGACCTCTGATTCACCTGCCTTGGCCTCCCAAAGTACTGGGATTATAGATATGAGCCACCATACCCAACCTATATCTCTTCTTGTAGACTTGACATTTTGGAAGAACTCTGTGCCAGAGAATGAGTTGATTTTAATTTTATGATTTTATTGAAAAATTTTCCACTATTTTTATGAACGATTAATTTCTTGAGTACTTTATAAAATGTCTGTAGCTTTAGTACTAAAATTTTTTTGTAGTAAAATTCTTTTGTAGTAAAATTTTTTTTTTTGTCTTTAGCAAAGTTTATACTGTTAGTGTGACAACATAGATTCTTTTAATGTTGGTTTTGCTTGTTTTTAAATTTTGTATGACTTTTCATCTATGTATGTTTCTTTTTTTTGGGGGGGGGTGCAGCTGTTTTTTATTTCAGGGAGACAGCAGGGGAGGGGGCTCAGTCTTTCTTGGCAGCAGCTTTCCTCCTGGTGGCCAGGACATTGCTCAGCTCGTCCCGCTTCCTCTTGGCCCGGATGTGTGTCCCCACCCTTTTTTTGATGAACTTGAGGGCCCGTTTGTCCTTGGAGACTTTCAGCAACTCCATGACGCGCCACTCGTACGGGGCAAAGCCACACACCTCCCGGATCATGTCCTGCACGAACTTGGTGTGTTTGGTCAGACGCCTGCGGCGGCGGCTGTGCCTGGGCTTGCTCACGTTCTTGGTTACCTTGTGGCCCTTGTTGAGGCCCACGGCCATAGGATACCGAAGAGCCATCGCTGCTACTCTCCAATGGCGACCGTGGCGGGAGCCATGTATGTTTCTTATGGTCTGATATGAAGGAAAAATTATAGGCTGGGTGTTGTGGCTTCTGCCTATAATCCCAGCACTTTAGGAGGCTGAGGCAGGTGGACCACTTGAGGTCAGGAGTTTGAGACCAGCCTGACCAACGTGGTGAAACCTATCTCTACTAAAAATACAAAAAGTTAACTGGGTTTGGTGGCAGGTGCCTGTAATCCCAGCTACTCGGGAGGATGAGGCAAGAGAATCACTTGAACCCAGGAGGCAAGGGTTTCAGTGAGCTGAGATCACAACTGTACTCCAGCCTTGGCTACAGAGTGAGACTCTGTCTCAAAGAAAAAAAAAATTGTAATAGCCTGAATATCAGGGGTAAGGATTTTGGTCGTAGGCGTTTTATGATAATTACCCCTCAGTGGTATGTAGAAGAATATGTAAATTTGCTCTGTTTCAAGACTTGGAGCTACCTCAAGAAGAAGAAGCTAATACAATATTTGTAATGTTTCCAGAGCTCTCCAAATGGGGAATTTTGGGTAAATAGGTCAGAAGAGGATTAAAATATCTTGGGTTAGTGTAGTAATATTACAATAGGGTCCTTAGGTTGATGTTAACTTCTTTTGGGGGTAAATTTATATTTTGTGTGGTGTTTGCTTACTTTTTTCAATAGGGATGTAGTGGGAGCAGTGATGTGCTAAATTTCAGTATGTTCTGGAGTAATGAATCAGTTTAATGGGGCAGACACTGTTTTCAGTAGCGTAACAATGGGGGCATAGGTGAGCTATGAGGGGCTAAAGCTTGCTCTGATCATGTCTGTTTTGAATTTTGTTTGGTTATATCATATTTGTTTTACGTTTTGGGAGGAAAAATATTTTGCATTAAGAAAGGTTATTGCCAGCGGGCACAGTGGCTCACACCTGTAATCCCAGAACTTTGGGAGGCTGAAGCCGGTGGATTACTTGAGGTCAGAAGTTCGAGACCAGACTGGCCAATATGGTGAAACCCTGTCTCTATGAAAAATATAAAAATTAGCTGGGTGTGGTGGCAGGTGCCTGTAATCCCAGCTACTTGGGAGGCTGAGGCAGGCGAATTGCTTGAATCCAGGAGGCGGGGGTTGCCGTGAGCCAGGATTGCACTAACTCCAGCCTGTATGACAAGAGCAAAACTCTGTCTCAAAAAAAAAAAAAAAAGAAAAAAAAAGAAATAGACACCAGTGTTGTTTCTCTGGCTCTCATTGGGTGAAGTTTTCTGAGTTTTATACAGTCTCTTATTAGATCGCATTAGATCACATCGCTTTACCCAGGACAAATGCTTCACTGTCTTCTGACTGGCAGTACCCCTGTGGCCCTGTGCCTTGGCTCATTTTGTTTTCTTCAGCCTTGAAAGCTTCTTCCCACATGCACTGACATCCACTCGTGCGCCTGTTGCCTGATGCCTCCCGGTCCCCATTTTGCTGCCTCCCAAGGGTACAGGGCTTTTATCTCTTCTACTGACCTTGCTTGGTTCTCCCTTGTGGGCTAGTTCTTTGCACCCGTCTCTCTGCCCCTCACGAATTGTACACCCATGAGAATTAGACATTATTTCCCTTAAATATACAAGGATCATATAGTCTTTCTCTTTTTGTTGTGTGTGTATATGACATCCAGAACACGGACCTGTGATTACCAGTCTGACACCAACAAATCCCTCAGTTAGAATGTACAGGTTAAACAAAACTTTTAAAAGCTCATATAATAAGACCTCAAGGCTGTTAACCTGGTTGTCTCATGGTTATTAGAAACTCTGTTTGGCAGCTTCATATTTCTTGACTAAAAGCCTAAATAACCAGCAGGTGTGGTGGCTCATGCCTGTAATCCCAGCACTTTGGGAGGCAGAGGCGGGAGGTCATCTAAGGTCGGGAGTTTGAGACCAGCCTGACCAACATGGAGAAACCCCATCTCTACTAAAAATAAAACAAAAACAAAAACAAAAAAACTTAGCTGGGCATGGTGGTGCATGCCTGTAATCCCAGCTACTCGGAAGGCTGAGCCGGGAGAATCGCTTGAAGTGGAGGTTGCAGTGAGCCAAGATTGTGCCATTGCACTCCAGCATGGGCAACAAGAGCAAAACTCTGTCTCTAAATAAATAAAAAATGCCTAAATTCGCTGATTAAGTTTTAGGCATTCTTTCAAAGGGGTTCTGGTGAAAAGATTGGTAACTTCTATTTAGTGCTTAGTGAAAATATTTTGAATTGATGTATGTATCAATTATTGTCATTTCTTTATTACATTCAAAAGGTTTTTTGCCAAAAAAAGTAATAGCTAAGAGGGGAAATAGGACAAGTGAAAGGAACTACAGAAGCCATGGCCTTGAACCCAGCAGCAAGAGATCAGTCAGTTCTGGGAATCTCATGTATTTCATATGGTTAGAAGAATAGTGAGATCTTTACTGCTGAGATGGGGGTGAAAGCAGAAGACAACTCACAAATGGCACTCTGCCAATATTTGGTTTTGATGCTGATGAGGCCATTCATAGGTGCCATGATCACAGCTGGAATTCCTATAGGTGTGGCTGAAAAGAAAGGGTCTATTTGAACTAGTCATTATGACAAACACCAAATACCTCTCTTGTTCTCATTACAAGTTAATCCAGGAACTGGTGTAAAATGGGTGAAGAATCCAGCTGTCATCTGTTTTTTAACCTGTCTGCTGGAATTGTCAGAGGTTATTATTAGAAAGCAGGAGGATTCTGGTCAGCAGACAAATATTTCCCATATTCTCCAACTTGTGTGGATATCATGGACATGGCCTTTAGATAAATGGAATCTGACACTTATAAACTACCTGCCCATACATAAGCAAAACAGCGTTGGTTCTATTTGCATTTTGCAAATGAAGCATCAACTGCAGGTATCTATCCCACTGTAAGTAGCTTTTGCCTCTCTCTGGCTTTCCTAGCTTTAAAAACGTTTCTGCAAGATGAGTGAGGTACTGAACTTTGAGGAAGAGTCCACCGTAATAACAGTAAAGTTTAATGATGCATAACTTTGAGAGACTGACAAATTCCCAGCCAAAGTATTGATTCTTACAGAATTTATGAAGCACATGCTGTATTCTGTCATTATGGTCTTTTTTTGGCTGAAAGAATCACGTAAAATAGATTTTTAAATGAGTGGTAATAGCCAGACATAAAGAAGGTATTGATGTGTGTCACGAAGGGTGAAATAGCATGCCAGATTAAGGCATATAACAAATCAAAAACAACAGTACCCTCTACTACTACAAATGTCAATTTGCTTTTCCTTTGCATCACCCCTTCTATTTACCACTTTACGCATTTACAATTTGCCTTCTATAGACCTCTTCTGAAGAGCATTAAAGATGTGAAGAATTTTTGCATAGCTGCAAATACTGCTTTGGGAGATACTAAAAGTTCAAAAACCGGTTGCTTAAATTTGGCAAAGAAATTTGCTCTTATATGTAACAATGCCCTTTGCAAAAATAATGCTAAAAGCTTATAATCTAATCTTTATTATATGCATATATAAATGTTATGTATAGTGGATCAAGATTTGATATTAAATTTTTTTATCGATTTGATAATTTTTAAATAATACTGAAATTTTTTATGTGTTTTTCAGAAACATTAAAAATTTATTCTTCCTTTACATCTTCCAGCTAAGCTCTTTTCTGTTCCCACATGATTGCCTGGAAGTCATCTCTACACTAACACGTTTTGAAAAAGTATGGAATTCATTCCTTTCTGTCTGTGAATGCACTCTTCATATTAATGCCTATGATCAATTAGTTTCTCAAGAAACAATTGAAATGTAAGTCTTTGTCGTCTCACAATCATTTTGTTTTGACATATTGGGGGAAAAAAGTGGCTTTCAAGAATAGTAATTTAAACTTTGATTTTATGCTTCACTTTGGAATACATGTTTATTAAATGTGTATCTCGCTGACAGAGTAATCAATACAGATTGTGTAGCACATTAGAAGAAAACCACGTCTGAGATTATTAGAGAAATTAAATGGTTTTAGTTTTGCTTACTTGAGCAATATGCGAAAATTAACAGTTTAAAACCTTTCATGTATCTGACTAGGCTTAGTCTTAGACAGAGCTCATGGTTTTGTTTTGGGTTCTTTTTGTTTCTTTTCTTTTCTGTTTTTTGTTTCTAAGCAAAGTTTCTTATACTCTGTGTGGTTAGCATTCATCTAGTAAACATCAAATTACCTGAAATCCTAATTTTAAAGACTAACATTTATAGAGAGAGATCCACACTTAGATGGGAGACAGGAGGGAAATGGAAATTGATTGAGTGGCTGCGGCTTTCCCTGAAAAGCAGTGCTGTGTTTCCATCACATTCCAGAAACCTTTACAGAGCAAGAAAGAGAGGTCATCCAGGTCTAACTGTGCTAGGAACCAATGGATCCCAGACGCAAATATATCTCCCATGCACCCAGAAATCTTATGAGAATCAGCCAAATCCTTCTTCGAACAGCTGCTTCTCAACAATTCAGGAGTTTATCAACCTAATATAAAAGTAACTTGGCAGGAAGAAAAAGGCTGAGACTCTCAATAGACTCTTCTCAGGCCTAGTGGAGCCTGAAGAACTCTTCAAGGTCTTAGTCAACAGTGAACAGAGGAATTTGAACCAGCACACTCATCTATACCACAAACAAGCTGCCGAGAGAGCCAGAGAGGGGTCAATTTTTACATAAACATTTTTTCCCAGGCCACACAAAGGCAGATTCAAATAAAATAGGACAAGTTCTAGATGGAATATGAAAACAAAAACTCAGGGAACAGGAAAGTGATTCCTTACTTCCAAATAATATCTCTCAAGCAGTTCCCATGAACACATTACAGTTCACCCCGGGGAGATTTCAATTCATGGGATCTGTTTTTCATAAGTTTTCCAAATGGACGTTTTTTAAAAGAACAACTTACAGTTTGATTGATTGATGTGCTAGAACTAAAATTTTAAAAAGCTATATATTTCAGAAGCATGTTTTAAAAGGTAGCCATACTCAAAGATATTTGAAATGCAGAGGCTGTTCACTCACACCTAGATCTTAATTGCCTATTTTTTTTCAACTCAGACCCAGCATTCGTTAGACACTATAGGCAGACTATACACATATTATGTATACATAAGTGCACATAATCACAGCACTTGGTTGTGACAAACTAGTTTTACTAAAATGGAAGATTTAATAGATGAAATGAGGAAATATGTCAATGTAATAGCATTTTAGATTTTGCAAATGAGCTATTCCTAAGGCAACATGAATTGCTTTGCTTTTATATTTCCACAATCGTTTGTTCATTTGACAACTAACATTCAGAATCCATCTTTGATCTTGGAGGACTTGTACAAATCAAAGTACAGTAAATTCTTACTCTTGGGGCCTCAAAGTGACACTCGACAAAATCTGTCTTCTGACAGAGTCCTTGGCCTGTTGAATATACAGACCTTCCACAAGACCTGGTGTCAGGGCTACTCTTTAGCAGACTTGAAAAGAGGGCTTTCAACATTACTCTGTGCCCCACTTCCCATCAACCATCTGGGACACAAAAATTCTAGTTTCTACCTATTGAGGATTTATTATGTGACACACACTTACGTGTATTATTTCTGATCCTTACATCAACTTGCAGGATCAGAATGACATTCTCATTGCATAGAAAATGAAGCTCCATAGTACATCTTCTAAGAGGCAGAGCTGGGTTTTAACCTTGGGTCTGACTTCAAAGCCCCTCCTGAAGCCAATAACATTGTCATGTCTCAGCCTGAGGCTTCCCTGTGGAGTTCACACCCAAACTCGTTCTTCCTGTTTTGACTCTAGATTCCCTTCCTGGAGCTTTGGCTTGGGACACTAATCATCTGAATATAGGCAGTAATGAATTTTTTTTTCCTATAAGAGGTTAGAACAGAAAGCGTGTAGGCTCCCACCTCTTCTATTAGCTTTTGTTACAAATTCTATCTACTTTCTGATTGGGACATTTTGGAAATGATACCTTTATGCAGAGGAATTGTAACAGGATAAATCTCGAACAGCATGGCATATTGCTGATCAGGCAGACAACATGACTGCCAATTCGGCGTGCTGCTAACATAAGCCATTTGTGTTGTGAAAAATCCTGTTAGGTTCTTAGAGCTACAAAGCCTGTGATGAGAAATTGTCTTTATTTTGCTTTGTGAATATCTGCCATTTGATTTTCACTTTGCAACATAAACTGACATCTCTTAGGCTTGTAACAGAATTTTTCCACTGTGAATAAGTCCCCGAAAGCATGCTCGATTGGTAGAACAGCCTGATGTTCTGTTAAAAATCACTGGAAATTAATTTCTGTTAAAGACTCAGCTTTGAAATTTACTGTGTTACTTGGGAGAGCCATATCACCTCTCTAAACCTTCATCTATAAAATGGCTGTCATGAGAATCAAGTGAGATTCTAGCTTTACAAACTTTTTTTTTTTTATGAACTGTTAAGAATTATACAAAAATAAGGGCATTTCTGGGCATCATTTGGAATCCTATTCATTCCTTTCTGAGAAACAATCTTGCGATGTAAGACACTGACTTGCATCTTCCATCTGTGCTATCCTTTGACCTTACCCTATAATACTTCTCGGATTTTCCCCAAATTTACCTCTGCTCTGCCAATAATCAATATGTCAGGAGCTTCAGACATGTTCTCCTTGGGTTTCCTAATTCTGACCAATGGCAAATCTTGAAGTTATTAGGTAGCAAGGGCTCATTTATCAAATCCTTACCAAGAAGCTTTTTCTGTGGGTAATTTTTTCCCTTTTCTATTAGTTCCCAGTTTATCTTGTGTAATCAGTGATTACTGTTTACTTGGGATAGAAGGTAGGGATTGATAGAAGTGCTTGAGGAATGATGAATGAAGAGGATATCTCTGTCACTCATCTTTTCTTCCCATTTGCTTCTCACTTGGGGGTAACAGGTACCTCTCATGCCCATTAGACTGATTCTTTCTGTAAAAAGTACCTTAGTGCCCTCTACAGGTTGTGTGAATTTCTCATCCCATGATCTTGTTTACACGTGTTTTCTCCCTCTACCCTCTCCTAAAACCACTGGTGGCTAGGTTTTTCTCAATGATGCTGGATTCCAGGAGGATTGCTTATTTATAGTATTTTCTTAATTGTATTTATCTAATGGGAGTATTGAAGAAAATGGTGATTTCAATCGTGTGTAATTTGAGACAGAGAATTGATCCCAACTATTTTGCCTGTCAGTAGTTACTAGACCATTCACAGGTGATGAGCTACAGAAGACATTTGCAGGTGAGATATCTGAAACCTAAAAAGGTTAAGTAACTTTGTAAGGCTTCCAAAATTATTCTGTGGTAGTTGCAGGGCCAGAATCTAGGTCTCCCAGCATTCATTCAAACATCCTTCCTTTGTTTTGAATAGTTTCTTTTCCATATTTTCAAAAGTTTCTGTTTTGCCCTCCAATTGTGTACCGCAAAACCTACCCCAAAGAGCTACTAACGTCATCCATTTGGCTTCAGTAGGTAACTGATGGATTAGGTCTTCCAGCATGTCAAAAGGATCTGCTTGGTAATACTAATCTAATTTGTAACTACATCCTGGTGCCATTGCAAATATCTCAGAGGTCAAAAGTATAATTTAGTGAGAACCAGAAAGTGCAGTAAACACGGGAGAGGGCTCATTGCTTGATTTACTTGAAAGCTGCCTAAAGCAAAGCACTCCAACATACAACCTTGTAATGAGCTTTGGATTGAAAGGCAGAAATCTTTTGGCTTTTTCTCGTTTTTACAATCTGGAAATTCTTCAACATCTTCTCAGCTTTCTGTTTTTTGAAATGTCATTCACTCATCCCCAAGTTAATTGACATCATCAGCCTGGAGTTTATCTTGCTCACTCCAAGTGCAGCATGTCCACTGACTCAAATCCTCAAGAATTTGGGACTCATGAAAGTTTTTCATTTTTGAAATTATTTAGATTTGGAATACAATTTTGATGAAAACAGTGCTGCATTTTAAACTGGATCCTTGGAGAAAAATAAAAACCTTGGAATACAATTAAGTCCTGAAGATCAAAATTAAGAGTGAAAATATCTAGATACAAGTTCTGAGAGGCTAACTCAAAGAGGACTTTGGAAAAATACTTAAAAATGGCAAGTCAACCACAAATCTATATTTGTTCAGCTTCTGGATTTCCTCTTGCTAAGTAGTTTTAAAGCTATTTAACAGTATTTAATTGACATTTAACTCACTATTTTACTTGCTTCAAGTCTTTCATACTGAAGCGCACCCAATTATAACTTGTACATGAAAAATTACCTTAGCCTGATTTCCAAATGGCTAAATAGTTTGATATAATTTCAACTAGAATTCTGTAATATTGATGCTGCAGGTGCTGGAGCAGCATTTTCCAACTGTCAATTATGATCCTTTAGTAGGTCATGAAATCAACTTAGTTGATTGTGATTAGCATTAAAAATAATAAAAAAAGAAAGGAAGAGAATTGCAAGAACATAAGAAATTATGTACGAGTTAAGTATTGTTATGTGAGACTCTTTCTTCAGTTGTGTGTGTATTTGGATTGGGACATAAATTATATTTCTTTTGTGGGCTGTAGTCAAACTGAGAAACATTATTTTAGACTGCAGTGGTTAAGAGAAAGAACTCCTTCCCGGCTGTATGAATCATTCTGAGACTTGATTTTCTACTCTGAAAATGTATGTAATAAGACTTTCATAATAGGGTTGTTGTAAGAATTAAGAAAAACATAAAATAACATTGATGCACAGTGTCTGACATAGTAAGAATCTAATATTATTATTTTTGTGGGAGTTATAATGAGAATTATTTGAAATCGTTTGAAATAGTAAATCAAAGCTCTGACACTTATCCCTTAAATCAAGTTCCCTTGTTGCAAACTTCTACCTCCCAAGCACATAGCCCCTGGGAAGGAGAAGCTGGGCATTCCCAAGATTAGAACAAAGAAGCCATTGATCAGTTTTAAATCTCAAAAGCTGGCTCCTTTGACTTCTTTGCCAAGACAATAGTCATGAAATTTGGATTGAAGAAAGAAAAAGATTTTCTAAATTCCTTTATTTCTTCTTTAACTATTGAGAAGCAATCAGACTAATAATACTAGAGAGTCTTAAATGAAAGTGTGTTCAGGGTAGGTTAGGAAGAAGTCGGGAAACGCCTGGCCCCTCAGTTCCCATTGGATTCTGGGTAGAAGACAGGGAAATAGGAGAACCATACTCCAGCTTCTCCAGTCTTCACCAATTCCTGGTGGTTGGGGTTGAGCGACAGAAGAGTATAGAGATGTTCTAGAGAATTTGAGAGGAGTGGTGGGGGGACAGGGCCTTTTCCCCTCCAAGAGGACTTGTGAAGCCATCACCTCACAGGTTCCTTCTGCTTAGCTATTGGGGCTTTTACATAAAATTAAATTCAGTGGCTTACTGTAGAAAGATCCGAATTTAAGCCCTCAGAGTCTCCCCCAGCTCTTGTATGGTATGGTAGCTATCCAGAAGTTTCTGAGTTTCCTGTGAAACAAACTAGGGGCATATGGCTGGAAGTAGGTGAAGGTCTTGCCTGGCAACTTGGCCAAAGCAGGTGGTCTAAAGAAATGGAAGCCATCCGCAGAAGATAAAGATCCAATTGGGAATCATGATTTTCAGTGAAAGCAGAGAGATGAGGCTTGATCAATAAGAGGAGCTGGCTATTGGGGCTCTGAAACACTCTAAGCACTGAGTGAACAAAACATGAATGAATATCACTAAAGGCAGTGTCTAGCAATGGAGGCTGCAGAATGCCTTGGGGTGGATAAGTCATTCCGAGATGACCACCTCCGGGAGAAGGCCAGACCAGGAGAGCTTAGGACACCTCTTCAACTCCAGGACTCCACCTCCCCTAAGATTACGAGCACCTCACTCATTTCACATAAATCCACATAATTCCAGGTGGAGAGGCCAGAAATCTGACAAGTATTTATCTTACTCATTGAAGTCGAAACTGAGTTACATAAGGAGATGGGTTGAATTGCCTGATAAGATTGAATCAACAATGTAACTGAAATAACTTTTCTAGACTACCCAGTGGGTGTGGGATTATGAAGAAGTCCCAATCAATTAAAAAGAAATAAATGCCATTTCTTTGCACATCTGAGCATGTTGTGAGAATATCTGTGATGTTCCTAATTTATCATTATTATTGTGCTACATCTACGGGAATTAAATTTTTCTAAGTCTTTATTCACTCCCGTCTTCATATCCCAGAGTATTTTGAGTAATAACTCTTTAGATACAAAATTAACTATCTAACTGAGAAACCTTTACCCAAGAACCTCAAGTATTGAGCCAACCCTAAATGAATATTCAAAAAGAAAAAAGGAGTAAGCCAGCCTTTGTATTTCCAAATAAAATGCAGCCAAGTCCACGTGTAACCCATAGTGCTGAGCAGAAAGAGAACGGTACAATTTTAATATTTACAGAAGACTTTGCTGCTTTGATAGTCAGAATTGAAATTGAACCAGAATTCTTGCTTTAGAATTTTCTTTCTTCCCTACAATTCCAGGGGCAGATGGTGATGGTGGTAGTGGTGGACAGGAAATAAATCGTTAAAACAAAACAGGAAACGGTACAGAAAAAAATCTATTTTTAGGAGCACTCATCTGTTCAGAGCTATTCCTTTCCCCTCACACCCAGTGGCAGGATAAACGGCTGCTCCAGGCCTGTGGACAGTAGAGAGAGCAGGGGCTCACTGACACCCAAGACTGGCAGACCATCAAGTATTGATGGTCAGGACCCGGCCATTGTGTGACCCGCGGCTCTTCTTTTCCGTACTGCAGGAGGCAAGATGACCTAGGAAGCAGTAGAGTTTATTGACAGTGTGGGGGTTAGGACTTCTCACCCCAGTTAGATAAAACTGGGCTCTAGTCCTAGAATCGTCATTTACTAGCCATGCGAACTTTGGAAAATTAGGTAATCTTCCTAATCCTGGTCTCCTTCCTGTTCTAGAAAATGGGGATAACAACTGAAGTTCTCCATAAGCCTATTGGAATTTAAATAATTCATGTAAAGGATATGTTTTAGTATCTGGAACTTAGATTCTTATTAGAAGTCAGTTAGGCCAGGTGCAGTGGCTCACGCCTATAATCCCAGCACTTTGGGAGGCTGAGGCAGGCAGACCTCTTGAGTCCAGCAGTTCAGGACCAGCCTGGCCAACATGGTGAAACTCCGTCTCTACTAAAATACAAAAATTAGCCTGACGTGGTGGTGCAAGCGTATAATCTCAGTTACTGGGAAGGCAGGAGCATCGCTTGAACCTGGGAGGTGGAGGTTGCAGTGAGCCCACATCATGCCGCTGCATTCCAGCCGGGGTGAGAGCAAGACCCAGTCTCCAAAAAAAAAAAAAAAGAGTCAGCCTTATTGTTTGTGTCCTCCTGGGCAGCTATAAGCTTGAATCCCACTACTTAAATGATGTTGGGTAAAATATTTTAGTTTTTTGAACCTCAATCCCCTTACTTGTAAAGTGGTACTAACTCACATTATGTGAGATTATTTAGAGATTATAAGAAATTAATGTCAAACTCTTCTTTTTCTCTCCTTTCTCCCTTTGTTCTCTTCTGCTCAGTGTGTATAAGAAGACCAGAAAGACGTCAAAGGAGACAGAAGCAGCGATATCTTGCGACCTGGGTCTTTGTTGTATATCTAGGCTCTTGGAGAATGAGTAAGTCTGAGATATGAGTAGAGAAAGCAGATGAGAAACCGATGGAAGGGCCATCACAGAGCGGGAGGGAATCAAGAGTTAGTGCAGAATTAGAAATGAGAATTCTGCTAACCTTCAGGCCATTTGATATATCACTGTCAGAGTTACCTTTCTAAAAATTCCGATCTTGCTTAAAAAAATGCAGTGGCTTACCATGAAAAGTCTAATTGCATTGAAGGCCACCTACGATAGAGTTCCAGCCTCCCCTGCAGGATTATTGGCCGCTGTCTCCCCATGTGTGCCCTTCCTAGCAGGGAAGGAGGAAAGGAAACTAATGAAGACGTTATTATTGAAATACAGTTGGCCGGGCTAGGCAACTTGCAAAAATTAATTTCAGGTACAGAGAAAGGAGTGATAAAATTAGAAAAAGAGAAGTCGCAGATGACATTAGGCTTCTTTTTACTGGATATTAAATGAACTCTGATGGCAGCGAGTTCGGAAAAATGCAAATATCCCCCAATTTATATTTTCTAGGTTCGAAGACGTAAGTAACTATAACAAGCACCATAAATCTTACAACAGGGAAAACAGAAACATTTCATTTTTATGACACATTTTGATTTTAAAAACATATATGAAGAACATTGTTTTCTTCTTCTTTATTCAATAAATATCTATTGAGAACTCAATATATGCTAGGCACTGTTCTAGTAATGAGAGCTACATCAGAGTAAAACAAAATCTCTGCCTCCCTGTACTTTACTTTCTAGCTAGAGTCAGAAATAAACATAATAAATTACTTAATTTTGTAGCATGGTTGCAGATGATAAATGCAGTGGATCCAGGGTAAAGTGGGATAGGGGGAATCAGGGTTGACAGATGGGTTGGGGTAGAGGTTAGCATCTGAAGCAGGTGGGTTGGTGAGAGCAGGTCCCATTGGGAAGGCACCATTTGAGCAAATGTCTGGAAGGAAGTAAGGGAATGTACCCTGTGGCTCTCTAGAGAAGACTCTGCCAAGCAGACAGAACACCCCGTGTAAATACACTTTAATGGAAGCATTCCTAGTGTATCAAGAAACTTTCAACAGACTGTGAAGTTGAAACCGAGCAGGCAAAAGGAGATGAGTTTAGAAAAACCCGGGAAGAGGGAGAGGTGAGATAACCTATGGCTTCTCAGCACATGTTGAAGACCTGGGCTTTTGTTCTGAAGGAAATGGAAAATCATCACAGGGTTCTGTAGATTTTTAAGGGGTGTTGCTGACTGCCTTTTGAAAATAGACTGTCAAGGACAGAGCTAGAAGCAGGAAGATGAATTAGGAAGGCTATTGTGTGAAAGGATAATGTTGATTCCAGTTGGGATAGCAGCAGTAGAAGGGGTAAGAAGTAATCAGAAATAAATATGTATTTTAAACAGAAAAAAATATGTTAATACATTGTCTTAGTCCATTCATGCTGCTTTAACAATACTGTAAATGGGTGGCTTGTAAACAACAGAAATGTATTTCTCTCAGTTCTAGAGGCCGGGAAGTCAAAGATCAAAGTGCCCGCAGAGCTGGTGTCTGGCAAGGGCCTGCCTCTTCATAGATGGTGCCTTCTCCCTGTGTCCTAACATGATGGAACGAGTGAACAAACTCCCTTGGGAATTTTTTGTAAGGTCATTAACACCATTCATGAGGGCTCTGCCCTCACAATTAAATCACCCACCAAAGGCCCTATTTCCTAATAGCATCATGTTGGGAATTAGGATTCTAACACATGAATTTTGGGGGGAGACACAAATATTTAGACCATAGCATGTATGTTCTAGGGTCACATTAATTGGGGAAATACAGTCCTACATGCTAGACCACTTATCTTGAAGTTCAAAATAAACATTATCATATTATTAAGGCTTTGTAAAAACAGCAAAACAAACAAAAAACAGCAAGATAAAAGTGTTTAACTTTGACCCAACATATTCGAAACTTTTAGCTAACATAAATGGTTGTTGACAGACATCTGTTAAGATTTCCAAGGACATCAGTTTTCCATAGAATAGAGGAAGAATTGTTAAGATAGGGGACTATGATTTTTATAAAGCATTATTTCCTGAAAAATAACTATTGTAAAATCTGAAGAATCCATTGCTGCATTATAAATATCCCTTATATTTCTATTGAGCTTTGAAGTATTCTTATGTGGTTATTAAGTAGGCATTCAATAGCAATAATGCCAGGATTCTACTTATTGAATTGATAATCAAAATAATAGCCACTGTAGTCTTAGATTTTATGCCCAATTCCCAGGGTGGAAATGTTATACAAGTGTTATTGACCTTACAATTCTGAAAATGTCTTGCAAATTAGGGCCTAAATGTTTAAATTATATCCTTACCCTTGCACAGGTTTGAAAAGTTGGTTCTAGATGAGAACGCGCTTTTATTCACTGCTGAAGCAATGCGTGTCGGCTGTAACCATGCCTCGCCTAACAGCAAAAGAATGTTCAGAAGCATGCCCAGTTAATTGAAACTACAGGGGGCATTTAAGTAGGCAAAGTGTTATGACTCAGTTAAAAATGTGTCCGGGATATCAGAATTACCATCCCCTACTCCTGCAAAAGGCACTCTGGGAACGGTAATGGCCACGAGTATTAGGCCTCTGGCATCCTTTTAATTTCCTCATTGCTGTTGCTCTCAACAGGCTTGGAGAGATACATACATTACCAACCAGAAGAACTGGGGTCACGGTTGTGAGTACGACAGTCTGATGGTGTTCATACCTGTGGTATGGGGCGAGAACCCTAAGCCACGGGCATGAGGTTTTCACGTGAAGTTCCCCAAAGCTAATACTTTTTGAAAATTTACCTGAAAGAATAATTTAAGTAGCAAAAGTATAGTCCCTTTCATCGAGGACCGTTTAAGTCTGGGGTAAGTTACTTATAGTTTATTCCAAGATATTGTTTAGAAAAGATATTTCTAATACAGTACGCTGATTATTTTAAATGAGATCATTAGCTACATTTGATCTTTCTTTCTTATTTGAAATTTTATCAGTTTCTTATAATTTCTAGAAAGCGAATAGCCTATGTTTGCCATCTGTGAGTTTGTCTCTTAGGCTGAGGTGTTTGCCATTGTGGGTGTGTGAAAAGGCGAGAGTTCAGGGTCTCTGCAGGCAGGCATGAGTGAGATCTTATAATACGCTGGTAAAGTGCAAGTGGAATGTTCTTTTCATCTTACCACTAGCACAATCTGGTACCTACCCCACGTCCAAGAGCTGGCCTAAGTAAGAAAATTATAATATATGGGAAAGAAAGAAATGTCAATTTGGACATTGATTGCATTCTGGTTCTTGCACAGGAAAATCAGTCTGTAAATATAATAAGCAATAGCAATGATACAACACACACATATTATTTTTAGATTTCTACACATTCCCCTGCTAACCCAAAGACATAAGAGAAATAAATCACTTTTTATAGGTATCAGAGAACTTCTTATAAGATTATTCATATGGTTTCTTATTTGTTAGCTGTTTCCCCACAAATAAATTATAAGTTCTGGGGGAAGGGAAAATATGTCATTCACTTTACATTTCCATCTGGCCATGTGGAAGGACCTCAAAATGTGATTGTTCACTGATTGATTGTATATACCATTAGGCATAAAATTAAGCTTTTAAAATTGTACTTCATTAGGTATTTTTTTCTCTTTCTCTTATTACCACCCCTTTGTCTCAGTTGCCACCATTTCTCCCTGGATTATTGGTCTGTCTGCTTTCTCTTTTATTTCCTTCCAACAAAAGCAAAAATGATGTTAGATTGATAGTTAATTCATATAATTTCCTTCCTGAAATCTTTTATTGCCTTTTCCCTTTCCTGAGAATGAATCTTAATACCTTCGAATTTATTACCAGAGCCTGTCAGTGCCTGTATGATCTGGCCTGTGTTTATTTTTTAAATTTTTTCCTTGGGTTCCTAGGGCCTTTATACAGGTGATCCCCTTTGCCTGGGATGCTCTCTCTATCCCCACAATATACACAACCAGATCCTTCCCTTCTAAGGCTTCTGGACTTTTGTGATCATCCTATCTAAAGCTGGTCACCTCTGTTAGTGTATTGTTTAGACATTTATACATTTCCTTCAAGCACTTGCTATGCATTTGTAAATTTCCATTTGTCTGTATTTTCCATGAGGGAAGACAGTGCCAATCTTGCTCTGCATTTTATCTGTAGTGTCTAATTCAGTGTCTGGCATGTGGTAAGTGATCAATACATATTTGCTTAAAAGCATTATGACAAAAATCTAAAGTAAAATATTTTTCATTAAATTCCATGTTCCTAACTTTATACAATTGGAATGAGTTCTGAAAAACCAATCACCTACAATGAACAGACTGCAACATTTTTAGGAAAAAGAGTTTTAAGATTTAGTCTAGTCATAATGATGTCCTGGCTATTATCCTCTGAAATTGGGAAATTAGAAATAACCTATTCACCTCCCTTTTCTCATTTTACAGATGGAGAAACAATCATAGAAGTTAAATGACCTGCCTGAGATCTCCAAGCTAGTTAGCAGTACAACTAGAATTCGAATTTCTAGTTTGGGGTTCATTTCACTATGCCACCTGTTTGGGAGAAAAATACCTACTAGATTCTTAGAGTCACCAGTCATCTTTAGTTTTAGAATCTCAAAAAGAAAAACGCTAGGTCCTAGAGTAAAGGATATAAGAGAAGTTGTCTGTGCTGCTTTTGGGATTTGCCTTTTAAGGGAAGAAAAATGCCTTTTTTTGGTTTTTTTAAATCTTTTTCCTTTTCATTGCTGGAATACAGATGTGATGGCTAGAGCTAGAGCAGTCATGCAGGATCCCTGAAATGGAAATCATAGATGTCGAGAATGACAGAGAAAAAAGAGAGTAGTGGCGAGGGTCCTCGTGTTGTCAGCCTGCCCTCTTAGCGCTGGAATGCTGGGAGAACTACAGGAGAAGGAAATGAATGTCAGTCCAGTTTTGGGTTCCTTTATGATAGCAGCCTAAACTTATAACATGCCATATAATTTGGTACCTAAAAGTGAAATGCTGTCCTAAGAAAAGCCTAGAATATGCAGCATCCGGCGATCAGGGCAGTGATACAGATATTAATGGCTGGAAATCTGAGACCCATGTGCAAATGTTGTAAAATAATTGGTGATATTGTTATCTGCTGTATGTTGGAAGTGAGACCAGATGCTGACATGCCTTGTAGCTCTAGAGCTGTCAGTATGAGTTTTACAGTCTTGGTGAGAGAGTTGATGGCGGCATCATTTTATACATTTTTGGAGCTGTTTTTGGTTGTCACAGTAATTGAAGGAGAGAATTTAGTGGACTAGAGGTGGTAATGGTCTTACAAAGTTTAGGACATAGTCTCACACAACAAATAATTTATCTACATCCATCATGACTTTCAAACTGCTGGAGGGTTCTTGGTAAAAGTTTGGGTAATTTATAAGTATACACACCTAATTCTATTTTACCTCCAACACAAAGATTTTATTTTGCACTGATTTTCCCAGAAAAGTAAATTAATAAGGGAAGATTTTATGTTGTCTTTGTTGTTGTTGTTTGAGACAGGGTCTCACTCTGTCACTCAGCCTGGGGCCCAGTGGTGCCATCTCACCTAAGTGCAACCTCTGCCTCCCAGGCTCAAGCCATCCCCCACCTCCACCTCCCAAGTAGCTGGGGCCACAGGAAAACACCACCATGCCTGTCTAATGTTTGTCGTATTTTTGGTAGAGATAGGTTTCTGTCATGTTGCCAAGGCTGGTCTTGAGCTCCTGAGCTCAAGCAATTTGCCTGCCTTGGCCCTCCAAAGTGCTGGGCTTATAGGTGTAAGCCCCGTGACAAGTCCTTTATATTGCCGTATTCCAAACTTTACTGAGTTGTCATCATTTCAGAAGATCATCTACAATAATGATGCCTATAATGAGTCATCGACATAATACCTATATTATGAGGCTGCATTTGTGGTTACTGTATCCAGAGATTCCGTGTATAGATGCAACATCTCACTACTTCATTATGTCTTCTGGGGTGGTTGTGTCTGAACATCTACCATGAAAAATTTCAGAAATTACATGTGCAAATTTCAGATTATGTCCTCAAAAGAAAGAAACATGCATTTCCTTTCCTTTTTTTTCCTACTGGCTAATGATATACATGATGGCTGGAGCCAGAGCAGCCATGGTGGGTCAGGAGATGGAAGCCACAGTTGAAGAAGACAGAGCTATTACACAGAGGGAGGCTGTGTCTCTGAGATGGTACAGCTGCTGTACTCCAACAACCCTGCCTCTCCAAACTGTTACGTGAGTGGAAATTAACCTGTATCTTGTTTGAGCCACTGTGTTTCAGGGTTTCCATGTCATATTAGCCCCACGAGATTCCTATCTAATATAGATGGAGGGAGCAAAATGTGAATAAAACCTAGTACAAGCCCCAGAGCTTTTTGTTAAATACACAAGCCCAAAACATTTTCAATGATAAATATTTAAAAAGCATGATTATAAAACTGAGAACTTGGAAGGATATTTTATTTATTTTTTCCTATCTTTTCCCGTAATCAAGAAGACACAGCCAGGCACAGTGGCTCATGCTTGTTATCCCAGCACTTTGGGGGGCCAAGTTGGGTGGATCACCTGACATCAGGTGCTCGAGACACGCCTGGCCAATGTGGTGAAACCCTGTCTCTACCAGAAATACAAAAGTTAGCTGGGCATGATGGTGGGCACCTGTAATCCCAACTACTTGGGAGGCTGAGGCAGGAGAGTCACTTGAACCTGAGAGGCAGAGGTTGCAGTGAGCTGAGATGGTGCCACTGCACTCCAGCCTAGGTTACAAGAGTGAAACTCCATTTCAAAAAAAAGACAACAACGCGGAAGACAGACCTAGCATAAGAAACTTGGGAACTGAAAAAATAGCAGTATTCTTTGTAAAGATAAAATGCTTTTTATTAGAAATAGTCATACTGTAAGTCCTAATTCATGATTTTAAAAGGTACAGATGTGTAGAAGTTCACAGCAAAATTCTTTTGGATAATGTTATTCTTACTTCACACAGTATTGCCCACTGAGAAGCTTATATTTTCACATAATGACAGTTACATAATTATGTTGTGATTTAAAGACCAAATACTCTTATGCAGTGCCTAGCTCAGTGCCCTTTACACAGTAGGTTCTCACTAAACACTTAGCTGCATGTATTTCATATGATTATATACCTGAATGGTGTACGGCTGTATTGGTTACCATTTTATTTTATCAATATATTGTTTATAGAACAGACCAATTTAAATATCTTAACAAAACAGCTCAAGAATTCTAACTACTATACATCTGATCATGTTTGTTAAACCAAAATATGCACCAAAGGAAAACAACAACAACAAAGACACAAACAAAGAAAAAACCTTAGGATCATGGAAACCAAGTGGGTTTCTAAGAGTCAGAGTGAATGCTGAAGGTAGAGATGAGAATAGAAGTTGTGGCAGCTGATTCCCCATTTCAGCACTTGGTTTTAGCTGACCACATTTCCTCCCTCCTTAGAGAAAATCGATGCACAATGAAATTATCTGTACTCATCTCTGCTAAATAAATAGGAAATATCTTTCTTGTTTCAAGACATCAGTGTGAAACGATTGTTCACATGAAGAATTTGGTTTGTTTTTCTTCAACGGCTCTTTCATTTTCCATTTTGCCATCTTAAAAAAAAAACCAGTAAAACATTTTAATAAAGTGAATGAAGAGAGACTACAGAGGCCAAATAGAAAACGTAAAAATCATTTAGAGAAAATTTCACTCAAATATATATTGCAGAGATTATTCAGAAACAACAAATGTTTGGATGTTTATTCAAACTTGTAATTTATAAAGGAAGTTGAATGTAATTAACAATGTAAGGGAGACGAACAGTAAAGATAGCAGTTTTCAGGTGGATGCCTATATTTAGCATCTAAATGTATCACTTTTAAATGGCATGTCTGAGATTCATGTGCTTACGTCTGCACAGATTGAATCTGTGTAAATATAACTTTATTTACACTGTTGAGATGTGCAGTTAGGAAATTTTACAAATTATGTCTGGAAGTGCATTTAGAGTGCCCATGATGACATTTTTACATGTTTAAATGTTAGGTTTTTTTTTCCTGGGTGTTTTATATCCTGCCTCTAATTTGTATTTAGATTTCAAACCTACTTTGCAGGAGCCATATCTAATTCAGTGTTCTTTGCACCGTCGGGCATACCACTTGTACTAAATAACTGTTTATCATCGAGTGCCTTAAAGTAAACACAACATAATTTCATCTGCCAAAATCCTGCTATGCATTTATATGTTGCTTTTAAAAACATATAACCCCAAGTAAATCACTTAAACATGGTGTGCTGTACAACTTGGGTCTGCTGTCTGCTGCTTTTCTTATTATTCTTCCAATGTTGCTTTTGTTTCTACTTCCCCTCCTCCTGTCTACATCAAACCACTTTTACTATAAATTTTGAAAAGGTACGTTTTCAGTCTCTGATAAACCTTTACCATTCAGAAGAAAAGTTGAAAGAAAGGAACATCGACACACTCTTACACACCCCCACCACAGACACACACACACACACACACATACACAGACACACACACACACAGACACACACACACACACAAGGTAAGGGTCATAATCACTACAGAGCAACAACCCAAAAGTAGAGGCATTTAGCCATGGAATGGTTAGCAACATAAGTTTAATTTGAAAAAGATTAGAGAACCAAAGAGATATTTAAAGTTTTTTAAAATCACTCTTTCACATCTTCCTTTGTTGCATCTTTTCAGTTCTCTCAAAGAAACTTGACAGCTCTGGGAAAACAAAACCCTTCAACATTTCTTGAAGCTTAGAGTCTCAGCCCTCAAAAAAGAACTCTTTCTACATTGTACACACTTAAAGCCGAGTTGGACTAAAGTACTAAACAACAGCTCAGTAGCAGCTATTTTAAATCACGTAAGATTCATCCAGAGATGCCAAAAAGCTTAGAACCAGCAGACCCTGATTGTGGGTTAAAAAGAGAGGTTGTCGGGGGAAGGGGGAGGAAGAGGGAAGGTACTTAAATGGATGTTCATGTCATTGAAATAAAAATCACAATATTCACCTCGTATTTGAATTCACAAAGAATGTTAAAAATAACTTGCATTTGATTCTGTAACCTTTGAAAAAACTTGAAGAATAGTGGCATTATTCTGTTCTTACCAGCCACCAAATAGTTTCAGGCATAAGCCATGCAAAGTGTCTCTCTCAAATGGGCCATGATTCTTAGAATCGTAGATTTATAGACCTAGAAGCACCAATGGAAGGCAGTCAGAAACTGACTAGTTCAAGAATCAGAAAATCTTGCTAGGCATCTGTCTCAAATACTAATTAAATCTAAATTGAACAAGCCATGTCATCACAGACTCAATTCCCTTATCTGAAAAATGGGAACAGTTTTCTTAGTCTTGTCTCAAAGATTTTATGTGGCTCATATAAGAGAAAATATGTGAAAGTGCTTTGATCTCATAGAGGATGCTGCAGCTAAAAGGTATTTTCTTCTAAAATAACTTGTAATCAGGTCAGGCGTGGTGGCTCATGCCTGTAATCCCAGCACTTTGGAAGGCACGGGGAGGGAGGGCAGATCATCTGAGATCTGGGATTTGAGACCAGCCTGGCCGACATGGTGAAAACTCCTCTACTAAAAATACAAAAATTAGCCAGGTGTGATGATGCATGCCTGAATCACTTGAACCTGGGAGGTGGAGGTTGCAGTGAGCCAAGGATGTACCACGGCACTCCAGCCTGAGCAACAGAGCAAGACTCCAAATCAAAAAAAAAAAAAATATATATATATATATATATATATCTTTTAAAAATGAAGTAAAATAAAATAACTTGTAATCAGCAGACAGAGAAGATCATGGAGCCCATTTTGGTAAGGTGACACTCACATTTTAATGAACAGCACAACCAGAATTCAAATTTGGGTTGACGATAGTCTAGAAAAGGAGATTGTTCTCATATATTCATGGCGAGGCTTTGTCTGGAGAGCCCATGATCTAAACGTAGCCCAGGTGCTTTTCTTCTCCATGTTCTATTTTCTTTTAGGTTAGGAAGTCATTAAGACTTACAGGAATAGGCAAAGACATCCTGCCCACCAAATCTGAAGTGCCTAAAACAGTGATTCACAGCTAGCGCTCTTTGGACTCCTAGTGTGAGGGTGGGGGTGGGAGGAGGGATATGGAGTTATTGCCAGAATAATGAACACTAAGCTCTGTAATAGAATAAATTATAGTTTACACACATTTGCATGACTATGCTTCCAATGTATGTAGCTGCTATTAAGATTGTTCAGATAAAATTAATCTAAATGCCTCTGGAATTCAGAGTAGCTCTTGGTATTTTATTTGCTTTAAAATTAAAGGATTTTTAGGTATAACTGCTAGGAAAAGAAGCCTGTAGACTTTAAATATTTGGGGAAGATTTGGCCTAATTTCTTTCTTCCTATGCTAGAATGATATGAATAGGTAAACTGGAAGACAAATTCAGAGGAACATATTTAAGAGCAAAAGAATTTGACAGCCCTCTCTCCAGTGAAAAGTATGTGAAATGGCCAGGTGCAGTGGCTGATGCCTATAATTCCAGCACTTTGGGAGGCCAAGGCAGATGGATCATGAGGTAATGAGTTCAAGACCAGCCTGGTCAGCATAGTGAAACTCTTCTCTACTAAGAATACAAAAAAATTAGCCTGGTGTGGTGGCACGCACCTGTAGTCCCAGCTACTTGGGGGAATGAGGCAAGGAGAATCACTTGAACCTGGGAGGCGAAGGTTGCAGTGAGCCGAGATCACATCACTGCACTCTAGCCCAGGAGACAGTGTGAAGCTCTTTCTGAAATAAATAAAGTATACAAGACCCCATTTATATTTATTTATTTATTGAGATGGAGTCTCACTGTGTTGCCCAGGCTGGAGTGTAATGGCACAATCTTGGTTCACCACAACCTCTGCCTCCCAGGTTGAAGTGACTCTCTCGTCTCAGCCTCCTAAGTAGCTGGGATTACAGGCATGCATCATCACACCCGGCTAATTTTTGTATTTTTAGTAGAGATGGGTTTTCACCATGTTGGCCAGGCTGGTCTTGAACTCCTGACCTCAGGTGATCCACCTGCCTTGGCCTACCAAAGTTCTGGAATTACAGGTGTGAACCACCGCATGGGGCTGCCCATTTTTATTTAAAAGATGATTATGCAAATAATAAAATTATAACTGCTCTTTAGCTAGAGGTTGTTATATTACAAAAATATGTTCATTTATTCATTGGTTTAGATAGATAGATGGAAGGTTTTTTTCGCTGTTGTTTTTGAGACAGGGCACTCTGTGGTCCAGACTGCAGTTCAGTGGTTGAATTGCGGTTCACTGTAGCCTTCCTTGATCTCCTGGGCTCAAGGCATCCTCCCCTCTCTGCCTCCCAAGTGGCTGGGACTACAGGCGTGCGTCACCACAACTGGCTAATTTTTTACATTTATTTTTTGTAGTGGTGAGGTTTCACTATGTTGCTTAGGCTGGTCTCAAACTCCTGGGCTCAAGTGCTACTCCTGCCTTGCCTTCTCTAAGTGCGGGGATTACACGCATGAGCCATCAACCAGCATATTCATTGGTGTTCCTGGCTTTTTTTGGTTTCCAGATGTTAAAAAGTTACCACTAAATTATATGATAAATTTGGTTTTTGTTCAGCCTGAAAAATTGCTTAGAATAACTTGGTAAAACAGTAATCTCTGCAGCTCAGGATTTTATTCATAAAAGCTCAGTGCTTAAGTGTAGATTCATACTCAGTGGATATTGAGAGAGCAGAAGTTTAAAAAAAAGAAAATGTATGTTCTGAATCTGGTACATAATTCTTGCAAATCAGCATTTCCAGGAATCCTCCTAGCAGGATAACTGGAAAAGTTAGGGTAATCTTATTTATTGGGGCTCTGAGGGTTTATAACAAAATGACAGTTATGTATAATATTTTAAACATGAAAAATGAGTAGAATTATCATTGGGCTAAGTAGTAATAGTAATGGAGCTCAATTTATTGAACTCTTGTGCACATTTAAGGTTATACTAACCCTAAAGTGTACTTATTCATATTCCCATTTTGTGGATGAGGAAACTGGAACTCAGAGAAATTAAATAGTATATTAAAACCATAGCGCTTGTAAAAGCATAACTAGAATTCAAACTCAGTTTTAATACCAAGCTTAGGATGCAGACTTCAATTATCTGGGATGATGTAAAGGTAAGAGGGAAATTCAAATAGTTTTTGGTGCCAGTTGGACCTAATGTATGTGACCAGAAGTTAAGTGGTAGGTCCAGGTTTTATGGCATCTAAAGTATATAAAAATTTAAGAAATTTAGGAGCTTATGCAAGTGAGGGGTCCATTGACCTTCCTGATAAATTCATCTTGGAGTTGGTTTCAGGAATCCAGCCAATAACTAATATAGGCCCTTTATTCTAGACACGATTCTAGCTCTAACCTGAAATCAAGAATGCCACTAGGTATTTGTACTAGTACAGTGGTCCTCAAACATCTCCCTGTCCCTGGCGTTTTTCCCCCGATCTAACTTATTAGACGATATAACAAAGTTCCTTCTGTAAGAGTGGCTCATTAAGACATGGGTTCCCAGCAGTAAATGTCACTGCTCTGAGTCGGCACTCACAGCTTGAGGATATGAGAGTTTGGTTTTCTTCTTAAGGCGAATACATTCTTTATTCAGCACCCTAATTATTTATTCCCTGTCTACTATGAACTAGACATGTAGCTAGTTTCTAGATTACAACAGAGAATCAGAGAGAGAATTCCTACCCTAATGAAACTTCTAATTCTTGGAATGTCTATCAGTTATATAATTTCTCAAATACAGTATATAGGTTTAAAAGTCGGTGTATTCCATGACTTTCTTTTTCCATTACCATAAATACAATCTATTAGGTTGTTTTTTCTGTGAAAAGTATTTTAATTCATTCCTAATTCTCCTTTTCTGCCAGGTCCTTCTCTCTTCAAATGTGGATTATTAGAAAATTTTCTTTACAGTTTCTTTCTTCTTTTCACAAGTATTTATTGCATACCAGGCATGCATCAGATAGCTAAGTTTTAATATCTTTCTTTCTTATTTTCTTTCCTTCTTTCTTTCTTTCTTTCTTTCTTTCT
>NW_016107318.1:954217-986841 GCF_001604975.1 Cebus imitator
CACCCTGAGAAAGGGGCAGCTTTCGTTGACCTGAAATCTGAGGCCTGCCTGGATGAACTGTTATAAGGATAGAGCTGAAGCCTGGAAAATGTGAGAGGAGGGTACATTCAACCTCAGCTCCTAGGCCTCTCACTGCTAGATGTGTGATCAGTGATCAATAAGTATTTATTAACTGATTGATCCCAGTACATACTGAGTGACAGGACTGTTCCTGGCATTCAGCCCTGTAGCCATCATCTAGTCCAGATTTATGCCTTTTTGTCAGTGATCTTGGACATGTTATTGCATATGCAGTTTCTCTTGTGAGCCTCATCTCTTCCTCCTGACCTAAAACAAATTTCATGATACCACGGGTTTTGTTCCTCAATAATATTGAGTGTTATGCTAGCCTTATTAACTACTTCCATATAGTAAGTCTGGTGTGGTGTGGTGGTAAAACTGCAGGCTTGGGGCTTTAGCCTGCTGGGATTTTGTTTCTGAATCTACTGTTCACTGGCTGTGGTACCCTGAGCAAGTTAATTTACCACTGTAAGACTCAGGGTTTGTATAAGTAAACTGAGGACAAATTATAGTATAGACGGGGTTTCGCCATGTTGCCCAGGCTGGTCTCCAACTCCTGGGTGCAGCCCTTCCCATCCATGGGGTCCACCTCTATAGATTCAACCAACAGTGGTTCACAAATATTTTAAAAATAACAATACAACAATAAAAAAATAATGCCAGCATTTTGAAGATGTTCATGTTATTGACTGTCTCTAATTTCCCATAGCTCCTGGTATATTTGGATAAAAGATAAGCATTCAATAGGTACCTAATTGCACCCAATAAATATTGGACAATTCATGGCAACAAATAACACAATTATTCCCCGAAGAATGCCGTAGGATGCATCTGAAACATGCTGCTTATTCTTTCTGCAGTCCATTACTAGCGCCAACTGTATCCTGTTCTCCTGGCCCCTGCCTCTCATGTTTCATGTTAAAAGTCACCAAATGCTCTGGATTCTTACTTTTCCAATTTCTCCCAAATCGGTTCTTCCCTTCTTTCCGCTGTCCTTCACCTCTGCACTATAGCAACAGCTGCTCGCTGCATGCAACTCCCCTCATGGGGTCACTGCTCAGACTCCCCTCCTTGGATTCTATCCTCCCACCACTGCCAGGTTCGCTTTCTCCAACAGCATTTTTCATCATGTCTTTCCTCCACTGCTCATTTACTTACCTAATAAAGTCCACACTCCTCAGCTTAGTTTTTAAGGCTCTCCATAAATCTCTTTTCACCTTTCCTAGCACCATTTAGGTTTTACTTTTGGCTCCATGGGCTCTTAGCAATCGTCTGGAAATCTTATTCATCACCCTCTTGAAATACTCTTCTTACTTCTCTGGAGTTCAGCTTCTGCCATTTCCCTCACTTACAATATCCTTTCCTAGTCTCCCCATTAATACAAATTCTGCCCATTCTTTGAGATATAGAGTTAAAATTCTGTTTTATCCAGAAGGTTTTTCCTCTGCGTTAGCCAACAATGAACAACTTATTTACTTTAATCCTGCAATGGATGTTTATTGAGTGTTTATTATATGCCAGAAAATATTCCAGGTGTTCAGATTACCAATACAAATAAGGGTCAGTTTCTATTCTAGAGAATCTCAGTTACCTTCTCTCTAATTCCTATAGCACTCATGGGATCGCTTATTTTGGCACCAGTTGTATTTTGCTTCTTTTTTCCAACTATCTTAGTACATCCAGGCTGCTCTAACAAATACCTAAGACTGTTTAATTTATAAATAATAGAAATGCATTTCTCACAGTTCTGGAGGTTGGGAGGTTGAAGATCAAGATGCTGTCGGCGGATTTGATGTCTGGTAAGGGTTCACTCTCTACTTGCAAGAAGTTGTCTTCTTAGTTCTTGCAAATATAGTTCTTGCAAATGTCCTCAAATGGTGGAAAGGGCAAGGCAGCTCCCGTCGACGGCTTTTATAAGGGCACTAATCTCATTCATGAGGGCTGGCTTAGCAGGTGACCTAAACCCCTCCTAGAGACTCCATCTCTTAATATTATCTCACTGGGGAGTAAGTTTCAACATATGAATTTTGAGGGTTTAAACTCAGGCCACAACCGTGACTGACAACACTTTGAGATGAGGAAAGCAGTTGAGGAAGGCCGTGTGACTAACTCAAGTGAGGAAATGATCCTCACTGTGTTTGCGGTTCCTGAAAAGCAGAACCATAGCAGTATTGTACTGCTGATGCTAACAGTACCTAACCAACCAAACACTGAATTTGACTTGAGTGAATGAAAACATTCCGATTTCCACGTATTGATTTTATATTTTGCTTTTGCAACTTTTGCAACCAGATGCAACGTAAAGATCATTTTGATTTTAATACCACCAAAACATATCCATGAACCTGAGAGCCAGAGAAACGCTGTAGCTAGAGGTGTCTCCAAATGGTCAATACAACTCTCTCAAATAAAGTAAATAAGTGCATCACAGCAGTATGAAGAGCTGATCTTGTGTTAGCTCTGCCCTTGGGCAAACTTACGCTAGAATTTTAATAACAGACACAAATGTCTGATTTAATTTACAGTTTCCAAATATGGAGAATATGTATATTCGACATAGACTTTCCTTTGGGCATTACCGACACACGTAATGGCAAGGTAGGCATATTTACATAAGTAGAAACTGTTTTTAAAGCAGAAAAAATACAAACATTCCTGAAAAAACAAAATCTTCCTCCTGGAAAAAAAATCTCAATAGAAGAGAACTCTAATCGGGTCTTATAAAGGTTTAACACAGAATGATGTTAAACATTACATATCTTTTCTCTACATTTAAAATAATTTTTCTTTGAAGATGTATAATGACATTCTGCTTTTTCTTTCTTTATATTTTTAAAAGGTTAATTTTATCTCAAAATATACACATGTTTTTCATTAGTAGTTTGCTACCTATCAAGCATATTGAGATGAATTTGATAACAAGAATTTCAAGTGAAGGGAGGGGAACAATGTGAGGAGAATATCTACAGTAAATACTTGAACTGCAAAATAGCTGATCAGGGTTTTTATACCATAACTTTTATTATGCCTGGACCATTCTCACTAGACATTAATTCCCATAGGTTCAAAAGTTATTCTGCATGCCTATATGTTGTAAACTTGCTTTCAATTATTAATAAAACAGGCAAATATTAAATGAAATGCACTAGATGATACAAGGAGACAAAATAAGCTTGCAAATCTGCTTAATTTTACTTCTTTAGCTTTTATGTAATTGTCTAGAAAGGAAACAGAGAAAATTCTTTGTCCAATTAAACTAGGAAGACACAGTGAATGGTAGGTCCATGTTTTTGCTCTTCTCAGTGGGTGTCATGGGTTGTACACCAAGATGAGGATACATTTTTAGATACTAGCATTCAATTCACATTATGCTTGGCTTCCCTTATCATGCATCTCATCAACTTCACTGTCAAATAAATATCAACCCATGTTTTAGAAAAGTAATGTCAAGTAATTTGAAAGTTGCAAAGAGAATCACGGCAAAAGTTAGAACATTTAGGCCAGTGGTGTACTGGCCTTACTACTGGCTCCACCCTTCCCCCCACCAGGATATAAAGCCCTGATGTGTAGTGTTTGCTGATTCCCTTGGGGTAAATACTCTCATCAGAATTGATTTCAGGCTAACAACATGAGGCCACAAAAAATGGAGTTAAAGACATTTTGTACATTATGTCAGAAAGTACACTTTAGAGACGAGGTGTGGCGGCTCACGTCTGTAATCCCAGCTCTTTGGGAGACTGAGGCAAGCAGATCACTTGAGGTCAGGAGTTCAAGACCAGCCTGGTCAACGTGGTGAAACCCTTTCTCCGCTAGAAATACACAAATTAGCAGGACTTGATGGGGCACACCTGGAATCCCAGCTGTTTGGGAGGCTGAGGCATGAGAATCGCTTGAACACAGGAGGTGGAGGCTACAGTAAGCCGAGATTGCACCACTGCACTCCAGCCTGGGGGACAGAGGAAGACTCTGTCTGAAAAAAAACAAAACAAAAAAAACCAAAAAAACCAGTACACTTAAGAATGTCCATGTTGACATTTTTACTAATATTAGGCCCCTTCCAGGTACTTTGTTTATCCTATCTCTCTAATTTGTATTTTGATTTCTAGCCTACTTGTTTGAAGGGAGGCCAGCCATTCTCCCTTCAATTAGAAAATACGTGCCTGAAACGGCCACCCTTGTGAGTATGACTGTGAGTTACAAGCTAAGCTCTTTAAAATTTGTTACATTTTAGTTTATTTTTTGAATAGTGATAACCTGAAAAGGTTCTAATTCAAAAGACATAAAAAGTATGAGAAGGCTCTTTTTTTACATCTGTCCCCTAACCACCCAATGTTCTTCCTGGAGATAAACAACTTTGTTAGTTTCTTGGGTATCTACATACATAGATAAACAACTCTGTTAGTTTCTTGGGTATCTACTTAGGTAGATAAACAACTTTGTTAGTTTCTTGGCTATCTACGTACATAGATACCCAAGAAACTAACAGAGTTGTTTATCTCCAGGGAAGAACATTGATATTCTATACAAATGTATATATTTCATCAGCCCCGTTTTTGATTAAGGGACAAGTTCTCACTGTTGCCCAGGCTGGAATGCGGTGGCCCCATCATAACTGCCTATAGCTTCTAACTCCTGCGCTCAAGAGATCCTCCCGCCTCAGCCCCTGACCCTCCCCAGTAGCTAGGATTGCAGGCCTGAGTCAAGATGCCCTCTCCAGTCCCCAGTTTTAGAAACATAAATGTAACATACTATACATACTGTTTTGCATCTTTTTTGGCTGTTAATATAAATTGAAAAATGTTTAATATTTATACATGAAGACATTTTTAATCTTTCATATTTGCATAAATACTATGCTATATGCTTGTTCCATGACGTGTTTAAACTGTCTTCCATTGATGTCTTCTCTATTTTGATTCTTTCCTATCTTTTGCTTTCACACACATACACTATAATGCATCCTATATATATGTAGTTTTTCACATGTATGTGTATAATCCTAAATACATTCTCAAATTAATTCCCAGAGCATAATTTCAATTTTAGAGGATTTGTATCTTTGCATAATTTTTATTTTTTTTATTTTTGAGACGAAGTCTCGCACTGTTACCCGGGCTGGAGCGCAATAGCGCAATCTTGGCTCACTGCAACCTCCGCCTACTGGGTTCAAGCGGTTCTCCTGACTCAGCCTCCTGAGTAGCTGGGATTATCGGGGTCTGCCACCATACTCAATTACTTTTTTTTTTTTTTTTTGGTATTTTTAGTAGAGATGTGTTTCACTGTGTTGGCCAGTCTGGTCTCAAACTCTTGACCTCATGATCCACCTGCCTCAGCCTCTCAAAGTGCTGGCATTACAGGCGTCAGTCACCATGCCCGGCCTGATTTTTAAAATTAAAAATTTTTTTCTGCTATTGCCAAATTGATTTCCATGGAAGTGGAAGAGATTTAGTTTCTCCATAACTTCACCAACATAGTGTCTTATCCAACTTTTGGATCTTTGCCAATCTGATACATAAAAAGAGTCTGGGTGATTTTGATTTTATTTTTCAGATTAAGAGTGATATCACCCATCTTTTGTTTTATTTAAATGTGTTTTCTTTTCTGTGATTTAACTGTACATTTCCTTTACCCATGTTTTATTGGGTTATTTTTTAAAATATTGATTTATGGTATAGATGAGTTATAGATTCAAATTATTATTCTATCTCTCTCTCTCCTTTTCTCTCTCTCTGTCTGTGTATATGCATGCCAGTATAACAATGCTTTAATTATTGAAGCTTTATAAGATGTTTAATAACTGGGAGGTCTAGTTCCCTCTCGGTGCCTTTCTTTTTAAGACTTCCTGGCTCTATTTGGTTGTTTATTTTTTCATATAAACAGTTTGGCATCGGCTTATCTTGTTCTAAATATACTTTGATTAATATTTTGTTTTTGTCCCCTTTTCTCTTAAAAAATCAGCAAACAAGTACATATTAAAGACAGAAAAAGTATAGCTTAAACCATATACAGAACATAATTTCTTAAGCTATGCATCACCTATACTACAGGACAATCCTGAGATTCTATACCTCCTCGATATGTGCTGCTGTCCCTCCTGATGCCACAGGAGACACCTATGCATGTGCACTCACCAAATGGAGAAGAAGAGAACCGACATGTTATATTTATAATGTTCCTCCAGTAATGTTTCTTCCTACCCCCTTCGATATATTACTTGATCATTATCAACCAGCAATTCTTTTTCCCTTTTCTCAAGTTTCTTGATTCTACCCTTCCATCAATTCCTAGCACTGATTTTATTAAGTCAGTACATATGTAAAAATACATTTATTATACCAAGTATGTATCTCATTTGGATGCCAATGACAATATCGTCTCAATATTGCCCACAGCAGACAGAAGTTAATACACATAGGGGAAGGACTACTAAATCATACTGTGTATTTTGTATACTCAGCCAAAAGAAAAGAAGAATTTAATTCATCCACATCATCTTTTCCTATGTCTCAGTAGCCTGACACCTTCCTCAATCACCTAACTAATGTGTGGAAAGAATGAAAACTCTTTGAGAAATCAGTGACCTAGAAAGTTAAAAACCAAAAATTATGAAGCATCAAATGACATGTTATTTATCATTTTTCTTCTACATAAAATCCACCACTTAAAGACTCTGCTTCGTGGCTATATATAAAAAGATTCTGTGGCTGAGTAGTTTATATGATTTTAATATGATATATAGGTAAGCGTAAGATATTTTTATTACAAAATGATTACTTTCTTATTAAAGAAGCCTTAAGAATAGAGAAAAGTAGGAACAAATCTGTGATTCATTCAAGTTCCTAAATTCAAGTACAACCACTCCTTTGACTCTTTCAAAATCATAATTTTTCCTGGATATATTAGATATATAATTTTATCCTGTATAACATATTAAAAGCATTTTTCTTTTTATAATATATTTTAATTGTGAATAGATTTAAAGGATGGAAAATAATATAACATTTTCCACATCGCTATATAGTATAATTAGCCACAAGAGACAGTGGAATACAGCAGTAAGTGCATAGCTTTAAAGTCAGACAGATATGGATTCATCAACTGCATGCGTTTCTCTCTGTATGTTCTTCACTTTTTTCCCCACTGATTGAATCACTGATTTTTAGCTGAGTACATGACCTTCCAGAATAAAGATGACGTTTCCTTGCTTTTCTTGCAGCTAGCAGCTCTATCCAATGTGATGTGAATAAAATGGTGTGTGAAACTTTCTGGCTTACTTTAAAAGTGAGGGCATATGTTCTTCTTTGCCCCTTCCTCCTTTCTGTTGACTGGAATGCATATGCAAAGGCTGGAGCTCAAGTAGTCATATTGGTCCCAGTGGTGGGCAAAATCCTGAGATTGGGGAATAAAAAGCTGGAAAAGCTTGGGTCTCTCAGGACTTCGTGGAATGCCATATTTGTGCCAGACTGCCTATCATGGACTTGTTATGAGACAGATTGTATTAGTCAGTTTTCATCTTGCTAAAGAACTGCCCAAGACTGGTAATTTATGAAGGAAAGGGGTTTAATTGATTCAGAGTTCTGTATGGCTGGGAAGGCCTCAGGGAACTTACAATCATTGCAGAAGGGGAAACAGGCAAGAAAGAGCATGAGTGTGAAGGAGGAACTGTCAAACACTTATAAAACCATCACATCTCATGAGAACTCACTTGCTATCACAAGAACAGCATGGAGGAAACTGCCCCCACGATCCAATCATCTCCCTCCAGGTCACTCCCTTTACATGTAGGGATTATGGGGATTACAGTTCAAGGTGAGATTTGAGTGGGGACACAGAGCTAAATCATATCAGAGACTTTAAAATGTGTTTAAGTTCCAGTTAGGGTGTGTGTGCATGTGTGTATGTGTGTGTGCGGTGGAGGGCGGCGATGGTGTTTCTATATCACACACAGCTTTATCAAACCCTAACCAATATGATTGCTTTTAGTACTAAACAATAGACGAATAGTCATTTATCCCAAAAGGATATGTATTGTTTCTGTTTAAAAAAAAAACAAAACCCAACCAAACAAAGAAAACCCCAAAAGGCAGCAGGCAATACCAGGGAGGCTTGTTGGCGAGCCACAGCCACTGGGGGCCTAGATTCGTTTTCTTGTTTACTTTGTCATTCTTATCATTTGCTTCTAATCCCTTCATGATCCCAGAATGGCTGCTTCAGCCTCCAGTATCATCTGCTCTTGTAAAAATGTTCAAAGGCAAGAAAAAATGGAGCAGGAAAAGAAAGGAAAAAAGGCTTGAGGAAGTGATTTTCAAGAAGCCCCAAGGAAATGTATTCTTAAATCTTATTGACAAGAATTATACCACATGCCCATCCCTAGACTTACTACTTGCAAGGAGATTGGAAACGCTTTTATGAGCTTGGACTATTCCTGATTTATCTTCTGGGGCTGGGTACCTTTCTTCTCAAAATCAGGGCTCCTTAGCAATAAAGAAGCAAGAAAGATGAGTCATTAGCCATATCTGTCACCCTGAGCATACAACCTTGGCTTTGGGGCATTCTCTGTGTAATGGGGTGACAGTAATGCCTAACTCTTAGGAAATCAAAAGAAATGCCATTTGAAAGGAGCTAGTAAAATGCATCGCACACACTGGATGCTCGATACACAGTAGCTATTATCACTTCCGTTATTTCATTAAGTGGATGTATGATAGTTTCCTTAACTGATCCTATGCCAAGAATATTTAGATTATTTGTTGCTTCCTTGGGTATGATATATATAAAACTCGAAATTAGCATTTTTTTGTTATATAGCTTTTTTTTTTCTTTCACTGCTAAAGATTCTTTCCTTGAGTTTATTCATAGAAGTAAAATTACTGGGTCATTCAATACTAATGGAATACATTGTGATCCTTCTGCAATAGTACAGAAATTACATATGAGTCAGAAAGTCAAACACTTCTTACACCTACCCAGGCAAGTATACTTTACATTACCTAAAGGCAGATTCAGCTTTTGGGAATCAGAAATATACACAAACAGAATCAACTGTGAGACATGTTCATTTTGCCATGATTCCAAAACTTTTGCTTCCCAATGTGTCAATGTGGCATAACAGAAAGTTCATTGAATTTGTCTTCAAATATCTGGGTTTCGGTCTCTGCCTTGTTACTGTCCATGTGACCTTGGGCATAAGCATAACCTTTGTGACTTCATTCACCCATCTGTAAAATCGGTATGATAAAAATGACCTACTTCCCCGAAATGAATAAACACATATGGAAATGCTTTGGAAATTGTAAAAAACTGTAGACATATAAGATGTGATTATTAGTATCTATGGAAACTATCTGAGATAGAAAAAAAGAATGCTTTAAACTTAATAAAGCAAATACTTCTGTGTTCCAGACACAGTTCTCAGCTCTTGTTATATACTTCATTTCTTCACAACAAACTAAAGAGATAAATACCCTTTTTTTTGAGACAGGGTCTCACTCTATTGCTTAGGCTAGAGTGCAATGGCGCCATCTCAGCTCACTGCAACCTCCACCACCACGCCAAGCCTAAATACCATGAATATGGCCACTTTCCAGATGAAGAAACTGAGACACAGAGAAATTAAATACCTCTCCCGTAGTCACTGTGGATTTGAAGCCACGTTTGTCTCTAGAAATCATGAGCGGAACAATAAAGCTACACTGTCTGCCTTGTCAAATGTTGAGGACGAACAACTCTTTCTGCTATCTTAACTTCAAGTCAGAAGACTCTCACTTGAGAAGCAGCCTGCATTGCTAGCATTTCCTGTTTCTGTAAATAGTGGCTCCTGAGTATAACCACATTGGCTTCACACAGTGTGGAGCTTGAAGTGAGGTCTAACAGAATATCAGGCACAGGTTGGGCTAGTTTTCTCTTTTGTGGTTTGGAGTGTTAATATAGAGTTTTGCATGTGATCAGACAGGATGCGGACTAAAGAGAAAAGAGCAATCAGATCTATTGCCAGGATACAATACGGGAGGTGGTGTTTGTTTCTGAGGTGCTCATCAAATCTTTGCTAACAGCCTCTACTGCCTCTCTGCAGCTTCACACTGCCCTTCCTGCTCTTTATTTCCTTTCATGCGTTCCTACTCCTGCCTGCCTGGCTAGCGCCTGTCATGCAGAAATTAACTCTCCATCCTTCCTCGATAAAAACCTAGTCTCAATTACTTTTCTCTTTAAAGGAATTTAATCAATGCATTTATTGATTACCTAAGGTGTTAAGTATGGAAATGAAGCAATATACTAACTTTCTTCCCAGAGATAGATGCATTTTAACATCTAGTGGGTGGTTCCTTAATTCACTGATGCTAAAATTTTAGGCTTTCACAGAAACTGGTAGATGTGAATTATTGGGTGGGATTTGCAACACCCCTCAAACTGCCAGCTGAGCCTACTCTGTCTCGAACAGGAAGCAAACAAGAGAAAGAGGTATGGTCAGAGAAGGGAAAAAGGCATCTTTGGCAGACAGAATATTAGTCTGGTTTTCTCTAGAAAAGCAAGGGCCAGCTCTTCATCCGTTCCTTGCAGTGAGGGGTGGCAGTCACCAATGAGACATTCGCAGTCTGCTCAGGATTTCTCACCTGAGTGCTTTCTCTCCCTCCCAGCACTTCCTCTTTCTCCTTTCCTGAAATGTGGACATGGGGCTAATACAGTGGGCTAAAGCAGCGGCAGCAGCCCTATGTTGATAGCTGAGAGGAAAGGATGCATTAATCCGAAGCATCTTGGTTTTGACATTCTTAAACCAAAAACCACTAACAATGTCTATGTCTGGGTGTGAAATTATGTAGATGAAGAGAATAAGAAGCATTAGTTTAAGCTACTCTTTTGTTGTTGTTACTTGTAGTAGAACATGATTCTTAATCAATACGGCCTCTGGCTGAAATGGCTAAAGGCATTTAAAATAGCCTTCAGTGAGTGCCTTGTATCTTCTCCATCTAAAGATAGCTAAAGTATTTACTATTTATTAACCACCCACCGTATGTGAGATACTGTGTCGGCACCACTGAGATGGCATGTAGAGTATATAAGCACCTGACAGAGGGGACATGAAACTTTGGTAGCTCCAGCCACTTGCTTAAAGTCATAACGTTAGTAAATGAAGAGGTTGGGTGTGAACTCAGGCCTTCTCCCACAGGGTCTATACACTTTCCCACGTAGCTTTTCTCTCTCTCTCCTAACTAGGGATAGAGTGATTACATTCCCTAGTTACTCAGATTATTCCCATTTACTTCATAGGGTCTTCACACAGGATTACATTCCCAAATAGAAGTTGGCCTATGTTAGACTTACGAGAATTTTCATGATTGTGGAAAAACATTTCTTACAATTAAATATTATTTTGTCAGACGATCAGAGTTCACTATAAAACTAGCCTTATTCATGGAGAACATGCGGGGCTCCCACTGCAGACTCTAAGAGTCAGGTGATACCTTGCAGGAGTGATAGGAGGTGTTGCGTGAGATGCAGGAAGAAAATGCTGGAATCTAAATAACAAAGAGTCTTGGAACAAGACACGCATTTCGGCCCTTTTGTTCTCTTTAGCAAAATAGTCTTTCTTGGCCACCCACCGTATTCTACCTTCTCAGCCTTCTGGCCCTCTTGCAATTATCCTGACAAGGATCAAGCGAAGGCCATAGAAACAGAGGCATACGTCTATTGCCCTTCTGAAAGAATAACAAAAGGAAAGTTCATGCTGTTTTTGTAAACATATTTCAAAAGCCTTAAAATATTGACTAGTTATTTCACGTATGAGCATTTTTTCTAAGGAGAAAATTATTCACACTGGCAAAGATTTAAAGGAAAGATCTTATTTTCAAGTATTGTTTATGTAACCAGTGTATTGGGACAGCCTGAAAATTGAAATTTTGAATTATTAAATTTGAATAATTATATTTGAATATTTTGATGATTAAATAGTTCATTCTGACAATGGAATACCATCCAGTCATTTGAATAATTATATTTGAATATTTGATTAAATATTTTATTCCAGCAATGAACTATATACAGCCATCCAAAATATAGCATATCAAAAAAGAAGAAAGGAAGACTTAAAAACATATAGCATAATCTTCTATAGCTCTGTATTGCCAGTGAATAAGACAGTATGTGCTGTATAATCTCGTATTTATAAAAAACACAGTGCGTGAATGTTTATGTATAAAATACAATGAAGGGACATATAATAAATGTAAATAGCAGTTATCTTTAGGAAGTGAGGGTTCAGAAATATTTTCTTCTTTTAGTTACAAACATTTTCTTACTTTCTACAATGAACATACATGATTTTGGTTCTAAGAGAAGAAACACTGAAAACAAGAATAATGAAAACTATAAAAGAGCCCACATATACAAGTCACGTAGCAAACTGAATGACCCACTCCTATGCTGTCTGTAGACACTGTCATAAACAAATGTCAGAAGACTATTATTTATTTTGTGCTAACAGCAATTTTTTTTTCCTGAGGTTCCTGGCTCTTTGGGAATATGATTCTCCTCTCTGAGCTGATTCTGATTGGAAGGCACCATTTTCATGTTCTAAGCAAAGGCAGAACCACATTATTAGCCTTAAACAAAGGGACATAATCATTTTAGAAACCTCTAAAATAGCATTAATAGCAACAAATGGAGATTCCTTTATACAGCCATCCCAAAGACACGGATGCTTCAGTGTAAAGGACTTATTTTTCCTCTTGCCTTTCCTCCTCCCAGTGTTGTCTGTCTTCATGGTGATGTGAAGGGACCCACTGGCCAGAAGATTCATCATTCTCTGCACGCTGGCAGGAAATAAGGAGTTGCCAAGCACTAACCAGAGAGTGAACGGAAATTGTTGAAGGACGGAAGAAGAAAATTAGATATAGGCTGTCAGTGCACATGTTTTTTGCACTAAATTATAAACAATATACTGTTAATATTTAAATCATGAAGGAATACCAGAATAAAAAATATGTGTCCTTGCTTTTCTATCATTTCACTTTCTCTTCACCAAGTCAGTATCAAAAGTATGCTGTCTTTGTGCTCCATGTCATCAGGCATATGCACATCTGCAAGTATATAACACTGTAGAGATAGTAAGACAAAAGCTTTATTAAATTTAATGCCTGATGCAGAATTTTAAGTTTGTTGTCTTCAACTCAAATTTAATATTTTGGAGTTTTTGGTACTTATAAGCTTGACAAATCAACTTTATGTTCTTGAGTTAAAGGCAAATAGGAAGCATTCAGAAAACGTCATGAACATCAAATGTCAATTGCAACACAAGATTTTGATACAACTGTAAGTGAATATGAAACATATGGATTGAATTTTCCTTGCAATATTCTAGTGTTTGGAAGGAAAATCTGTGCAAAAATGTGTTGTGGGTTTTCTGAAACCCCCGAAGTTGAAAAAACATTTTGATTTATTTAGATTTAGAAATGGGATAACCATTTTGCACCCCCGGAAACTTAATTAAGTACCAAATTCAGTTCAGCACTGCAAGGCACAAGGCCTGAATGAGCAAATCCTCCTTTTCAATTGTATTGAACTGTTTTAACTCACTGGAACCATGGAATCTAATCAGTGGAAGAGCCTGGAGGTTTCTTTCTGGGGCTCTAACTACCCCACGTCACCTCCAATAAACATATACTCTAAACAAACATAATATGCAACCCAAAACAACCATACCACCTAGGTAAAAACTGAGATTGCCGTACAAACTAAGCCTCCAGACAAATCTCCCCATCCTACAGAATTCTGTGTCTCCACTGATTTAAGTGCATTGCATCCCCAAAGGACCTCTCTGCTTTTACTTTGTTATTTTTGGATCTTATCTCACACTACTGTCCTTCAGCTTGATTTGACTGGATTACTTCTCAACCATCAGTAATGCTCCATTGTGGGAGCCTGTGTCTCAACAGTTCACACCTGCCTTTTACTCCACTGGGTTGTGAAGATTCACGGAAGATGACAGAAAGGGGTAGAAATAAGCTAAAATAAACCTTAGAGGACGGCCCCATTGCTATGTCTCTCTGATCCTGATTGTTGTCTATAGAGCTGTCCTTCAAAGACATTAACATGCAGCTGCATTTCAGAAACATTTCCTCTTCCAGGCTATGAGTCTTTTCCAAATTAGAGAGTCAGTCAAGGGAATTGGTTAGAACCAACTGGTTTAGAACTTCCTCTTCTTGCCTTTCTAAAAACCTAAGATCTTTGCACATAAACACAAAAACAAAAAAAGTTTAAGATTTTGATTCAGGCAGCCTGGGGATTGTGTCTTGGTTCTGTTTCATTACTGGTTGTGTAACCTGGAGTAAGTATCCTAACTTCTGAAACTCATGTTCCTCTTTTATGGAGATACTAGTCCTCTTCCCTCACTGAGCCATTTCAATAATAAAATATACTGTTTACTTGACAGAGAGTTTTGTAAGTACTAGAAGCTCAGTGAATATTACTTTATCTCCTCCTTTCTTCTAATCTCCTAGTATCTACATTTCATATATTTTGGTTCACATCATAAAATTGTTAAATAAATCATCAAGAACAAAGTAAGAATCAATCAAATTGTCAAAAACAGGCCGGGCATGGTGGCTCATGCCTGTAATCCCAGCACTTTGGGAGGCTGAGGTGGGCAGATTGCCTGAGGTCAGGAGTTCAAAACCAGCCTGATCAATATGGTGAAACCTGGTCTTTACTAAAAATACAAAAATTAGCCAGGTGTGGTGGTGGGCGCCTGTAGTCCCACTACTCAGGAGGCTGAGACAGGAGAATTGCTTGAACCCAGGAGGCAGAGGGTGCAGTGAGCTGAGGTCATACCACTGCACTCCAGCCTGGGTGACAGAGTGAGACTCCATCTCAAAAAAAAAAAAAAAAAAAAAAAAAAAAGAAAGGTCAAAAACAACACCCATTGTCTGTTCAAAGTTCTCCTAATTTTTGATGCCTAAGAATACAGAGTGATTACCAAGCATCTATCACAAAATCACAGCCAATTGTCTAGCTTTGTCCTCAAAAAATTGGGAAACAATTGAGGGATAATTAGAAAATGAAAAATCTCTCTCTTTGTCTTTCTGAAACCAGTAAGCATTACAAATAGAAATAAACAGATAACTTTAATTAAAAATTTTAAAGAAGATGGATATTTTAATTTTTCACACACTTGATATAAAAAATATAAATACAAATACATTACAAAATTTAAAGATTCATGTGTTTTTCTCTAACAAGTACCAAACACTGGCTTGAAAGATATTTGCTATTAGCAGGCGTTGGGGACTAGGTAAAAAAAAATTAGCCAAGAGAAAGCAATGATTCTGATTAAGTAAATTCCATTGAACTCTTTCTAGTAAGCATTATTCAGGTCATGAATGCTAATTTGTCCTGCAGGGGGGCTGTGGGTAATTACCCAGAAAAACTATCAGCTTTATTGAGTTGCTACAAAACAGTATTACTGAATGGTACACTGTAAAGGAAGACAACCTTGATATGTACTCACAGAAAAGGGTATTTTTTTCCCCTACTGGGAAGATTTTATAGCCTAGATAGAAATGATAATAAATGGCATTTTGCTTAGAAAAATAAAGTCACATTGGTGTCACTTCCTGTTTAACAGTCAAATAAAATTCCTGACATGCAAAGACATGTATCTGAGAAGTGCCACCAAGATACCCGAACAATTTTAGCTTTCTGCATATTTAACATTGTGTAGAATCAGAACCATCTTAAAAATGAAGCAAATATGGCACATTGGCTGCATTCCAGCAACTACACAGAACTGCTGACGTTACTAAAATCTAGATAATTTAGTCCCATATGGGAATCCATACCACAATTATATTGTCCCTGCTCCGACACAGCCCTGATTTTGCATTTCTTTAAGCTTGGCTTTTTATAATTTTAATTCTCTTCACCAATAAAGCAATTTGCATTCACATAGTCTCCCTGGCTAAGAAAGAAAGAAAAAGAAATCTGTTACATGACCTTGGTCTCTTTAGAGTTGATTACAAAGAAACAAACTCTTCGAGTAACCCATTCTCTCATCTTTTTTTTAATTGATGTAAACATCTCACTATAAACTGTAGAAGACCGTACGTAGCAGGCTATAGGCTCACATATTAAAATGTAGATGTGTTTAAAATCTCCTCATTTGCTCATTTAGCACGACGAGGTAAAACCCATACGAAGTTTGCATAGACATACGTCATGGACAAACAGATAAAGCGATACCATTACCCTTTGGAATAATAGAATAAATTAGTCCATCATTGGAATAAGCTATTATAAAATGTTGAGATTTTAAAAGGTGTTTCTACAACTTCTCACCCTTTACTAAAATAATTCGAAAAACATGCTTGGTTGATTCACTATGGCCTATCTTGACACTTCATAAGTGTTTAGAGAAAAAAAAAATTTTTGGAACATTGTTTTCTCTATAATTTGGTCCAAATTGTGTCAAAGTCCAATATTCACATTTGACTCACCTTGCTTGTCTTAAAAGACAAAGCAGTGAATAAGGACCATGTAGAAAGTATATCAAATAATTAAACTCTGATGAAAAAAGTGTGATTACTAATTTAATATAAAATACCTTGGCCACTTCTTTCCCCCTTCACAAAAAAAAATAAAGGTGAGTTACTCATAATTATTAATAGTAATAGTTTGAGAGAACTGAAATATTGAAGAAGTAATTATTAATTTCACTAATCATTCGTATGTATTGAGAAGTATTTGGTCTTTGGTATTTTATTGTGTGTGTCTATATGTGTGTATCTGTGTGCTTTTTAAATTTTGAGACAAGGTCTTGCTATGTTACCTGGACTGACCTTGAGCTGCTGGGCTCAAGGGATTCCATTGCTTCAGCTTCTGAAGGAGCTGAGGACTGCAGGTGCTTACCACTGTACCCTGCTTGTTAGTTGTCGCTTTAATTCAAAGAAAGACAACATCCTCCAAGGTACCAGTGACATTTTGTCTATGATTTCTTATTTTAGAAAGATTTTGTTCTATATTCAAAACAGTCAAGTAATAGTATCTGGTTGTGCCTAAATAAGATATTTTATATTATTATAGATATAAAGTAAACTTTACTTTGAAAGGTAGTAATAGATTGTATTTAATATTTTCTCCAAGGCTAAGAAATACCTTCATAGTATAGTCTTTGTTTTCCATTCCCATTCAGTGCTAAGAGAGTTAAACTTGGAAACTTTGTATTCAGAGTTAATATGATTAAGCTTTCAGGGCATGCTCTTCATTTACTTTCTTGTGAAAACCTGTGCGAACTTGTATATACTCACATATCAAACCAAGAAGGCTATTTTTTTTCCTTGTCAAATAGTTTCGTAGAAGGAGCCTGAAAAAGTACCGACTATGAAAAAAGACAACCCAGTAATGGAGAGTTCAAACTGTTCATGTGTACTAATAATGAAATACACCAAAGTATTTTTTATTCTTTCTACACCTTGACAGTGACAAAAAGGACCCTACATAACTTCCCACCCCCTAGGGGATTAAAAGCAGCTCCCAGTTTTCACTGTAACTATAATCTATGTCTAATAATAGTCTTTCAGTAGATTTTTAAAAAATCAATATTATCGCCAATGCATATCTTCTCTATCTCTAACCTTGAGAATATAAAATTGTGTTTTTTTAATCATGGCTCATTTTAAGGGAAAATGAGTACCATATGTACTTCATATATATATTTCATGTGCTAAAGAGTTTGAATGAATGTGTTTGTCAGGTTAACACTTCTGGTTCTAATAAGGAATTTTGTTTTTTAGCCTTGTTTTCATTATTCACCTAGGACAGAATCTACCATCCTCACTATGAAAAAATTCCCTCCATTTCTCAAAATTGGGCCATTGAGGTACTTGCATGTTCCTGTCAAATTTGCTTTAAACTAGAGGATATGCACCTGAGAAATATTATTACTATATTCAGTTTTCACATTATCATCAATTCTAACACAGCTAGCTCTGTAAGTAATAATTATTAACATGAATGTTAGTTCAGTCTAATTTAGTTCATTAGCAAGATAACTTCTTTGATTTCTAAAGAGGCATCATGACACTTTAATCAGTGGGTAGTATGAGCCTGTTTATTACCATCGTTTATTAAACTTTTTTTCCTAACAGTGGTATTTGTTGGATGAGCATAAATTAAACATATAACAAAGTTCCTTCAACTTTCTTTTTTGGACTTGACTGTGTTCAGTGAAATACTTGGACGCTTCCTTCATCTGTCACCCTGGAATTCCCTCAGTTGGGCAGACTTGAAAGGATTAAGAAAGCTGTCCTGAGCATGTATTTCACTAAATCCTCACATACCATTCAGAATGGCTGCTGCCTGAACAAGTTCTTCCTGTTTGCACACAAGAAATGGCTGGTGCAAACAATTCAACAGAGCGCCTGCCTGGCACAGCAAGTCAGGGTGTCAGTTCAGCTTTGTGCCAGTTGTTGTTAATCCATTTGCTTTACATAAAAGATGGAAAACAGGGCTTTGTTGCTTGAACCAGTTCCTCAGGCTCTGTTTGAAGGGGCCTTTTCTCATTCGTGTTTTTAACAGATTCTAACATCATAAGCCTTCTTGTTAGGAATCTGGTAATATGATTTCTACCACAATGCAGGCAGGCACCAGGTTCACAGTAAATCCATACGAATGTCTTTCAAAATGATGCATATTCCACCTCAGTTACAAAACATAGATCTAAAGAGGGCAGAAGGTCAGTACAACATCTGCTGGCAGATAGCGGTGGTAAAAGGAATGTGCCAAGAAACAGCTTTTTTTTTTTGGCATTTCACTTAGGTATTCTTTTCCAAAGTATTCTAAGTGATTCTCCATGAAAGGAAGACAGTATGTCTTGAGCAGAATGAGAGCTACATTGTCGCCGGGAGAAGCAAAGGCCACCAGACACTAAGATGCAGTTAACAGGGTGTCAGAATTACTAGCAGGCTTGCTGGCTTTGAGTGTCTTTGTGCATTGATTTCCAATTCATTTTGGCATTGGAAGTACCATTCTCCATTACTCTAGATTTTAATCATTCTGAAAAACAGGGATTCGATGCACAAGGAATGAGGCAGTGGTTGAAAGGAAGGATGAAGAGCGACTTTAATCAAAATTATGATTTTAGCATTAAGAAGAGGGAAAGATGAGCTATGAGACTGCATACATTAAAAGACAGATGAGCCATTCCATTAGTGGATCCACAGTTCTTTGAACGGAACCAAAAAAGGAAGGGCACATGGACTGGGGACTTTTTGAGGTTAGTTGTTCTAACCAAGTCTGAAGCTATTTTCCAACTAACAATATATATTCTTGGTAAATATTTCACCCTCTAAAGGTTATGTCAGGGGCACATACAGAAAATGAAGAAACAGTGTTGAGAACATTCCTTATGAGATGGTGGTACCCTCATGTGTGATTCCTATGTCCCCTATTATGTATTCTGTAAAAAGATGGCAGGGCTGGCCTCATGGGCTTATACCCTATGCACAGGGCTTATGCAGGTAGGGCCCGGCGCTTGCTTTCATGCACTGTTGTCACTATCTCGAAATCCTTAATCATTTTCTCTTTCAACTTGTGTTTGTTACTGAAGTCTAATGGGACACTGGAGCATGCATGTGAGCAGAAGAGACAGACACATGCAGTAAATGTGTCTATTGGTCCTTCCCTCTTCATTCACATATAACATTGGTGATGCCTCATGAGCACACTGGTGAACCCATAATGACTGGCAAGTCAGTGAGTCTCAAAGTAGAAGGTCAGCGTGTTATGTCTGTGACTGAGGTGCAGAACGATGATAACATAGAAGGAAACTAAAATATAAGGCAACACACAGCTCTATTTCCTTTAAGGTCTTCCTTACTCATCAGTAAGATAGAGAGTGAAGGTAGAACATGCATGCATCAAGAAGTCAGACAAAAATGATTAAGTTTTGTGTAGCATTTTCACTGTTCTGGTAAGAATAAAATACATATGCATATATAAGCTACAAAATATGAATTGTGTTATTTCAGTGATTCCACGTGCCTTAAATGCTCATATTTGCATTTAAAATTGGACTTGCACAATATAAATCTGAGTGATAGAATTCATGCTTATAACTTAAACTTTCTCTTAGGGTAATGTTAAATAGCAAATAAAAGGCAAAGTCAAGTCAAGAGAAGGAGATTGGGGAGGAAAGAAAAAAAGAAATGTTTTCTATTTTAGGACCTTTACCACAATTTTTTTCCTGCCTTTTAAACAAGGGAATCTCACATTTTCATTTTGCACAGAACCCAACAAACAATGTAGCTGGCTTTGAAAGCAGAAAATATTTCTACCAGGAGAATGGAAAATGGGATGTGTCCTTAGGCAGTATACGGTAGCATAGACTTGCTACCTTTTCTAAATTATTCTGTCTTTGATATCTCAATCACAATTGTCAATGGAGCCCCTTCCTATGAAATCAAGAATTGAATCAGGCAGCAAACATGTCAGTCCCCTTTCATAGTTCCTCTCAATGCCACTCAGAAGCTTGATGAATCCCTTTCTGGTGACGACAAACGATGTATGACCAGCTGCTCCCTTGCTCTGCTTCCCTCTAGAGGAGCGAGATAAACGGCCACCATATAACGTGAAATGAAGGACTTGAGAGTAACACACTTCCAAAACACGAGGTCACCATGGAAAATGTCACTAATTAGAGGCCAAGGAGCAAACAATTTGTAAATAAATTAGTAAATGAACAACACCCTAGGGACCCCAAAGAGTTAATTTGCTTTTAGAAGATGAGCAATTTCCCTGTCTGCATTGGTAAAATCAATCTCTTATTAGAACTGCTTAATGCTAGTGCCACCTTGCAGAACTTTCTGTCAATATTCATTCTCCTTCTGTGCAGGATAAAGTGCTGAGGGGCTCACTCTCTAGGGGGTGTTTGCTCTCATACTCCCTGGGGCTTCCATCCGTCCTCCAGCAATTGACCAAACCAGCGTATCTCACCTGTTCCTCAAGTATCATCCAATCAGAGAAGCTTCCCTGACCACACTCTCTAAAACAGCAGCATTTCCCCCTTGCTATTAAAAAAAATATATTCCTCCATTGCACTCTTTCTGACATATTATATAAATGATTTATTTTCTAGCTTGATTTATCTATTCATTTATTTTCTGTCTCCTAATTCCACGGTCGGCTAAAAAAGAGTATTTGTTTCCTTCACTGCTGAATCCCCAGGACCTAGAACAGTGACTGAACTGGAGGAGGCCCTCTGTACATTTGTTATGTAGATGAATGTGCAAAGGAAGAGGAAAGAAATTGAAGGTCAAACAAGTTTGGAAAAGACTGGACTAAGCAAAATTCAGCAATCTTTTTTGTTGCAGGACTTAAAAGGGCGTTTGGTAGCTCAACACTTTATTGTCTGTTGTTTTGTTTTGTTTTTTGAGACTGGGTCTCACTCAGTCACCCAGGCTAGAGTGCAGTGGTGCCATCACAGCTCACTGCAGCCTCAACCTCCTGGGCTCAGGTGATCCTCCTGCCTCGGCCTCCTGAGTAGCTGGGACCACAGGTGCAAACCACCACACCTGGCTAAGTTTTAAATTATTTGTAGAGATGGGATCTTCCCCTTGTGTTGTTCAGGCTGGTCTCAAACTCCTGAACTCAAGTGATCCTTCCTGTGTCAGACTCCCAAAGTGCTGGGATTACAGGTTTGAGCCACCATGCCTGGCCAACATTTCTTGCCAATCTCCATCAGAGATACAGTGCACAAACCAATTGGATCATGGGACCTTTACCCCCTACCCCTCCACCCTCATTTAAAACAAGCATTCTTTTGGGCACATTTTGGGAAATGGCATCTTAAGTGGTAATTTATTGACCTCATGAAATTTTAAATGAACCTCTGATCAGTGTAAATCCACCTCTTTCCTCCAAGTTCTTAATATTTAATGAGGCAGCCTTTCTTGGGCTTCAAAAGGTGATACCACCCTGTCTTGCTCTTTCCAGTCTCATCATGTTCTTGAATTTCATAGAAAAATAAATTTACTCTTGACCTGTATTCAATGCAAACACTACAGTTTTGGTTGCTTTGCCCATTTTCTCTGCATTTTCTGTAATTTTGCATGCTCACCAGTCTGTCTCATTGAGAACAGGAACAGAAACTCCTACAGGTCAAGGGAAAGGGTCTGATTTACATGTAATGATCTTTGCAGAGTATTTAGGCCCGTCTTTTGCATAGTGTGATGCTTTCTACATGATTTTAATGAAAATTGTGTAATCACATTGATCCCATTTTAAAGAACAAAAGCTGAGGTGGATATAAGAAAGTAAAAACAAACAGTATAAAAACTCAGATTTTCTCAATTCTAAGTTTCAGCCTCCTACTGTTATAAATGATGTTAACGTGGAAACATGCTCAGTGCCTCGATGAGTGAACCAGGATACAAACTTTATAAGGCATACGACACATTTTTAAAACAGAATGTGAGCTCTCACTAAAAGGGAATTTCAAACTACAGCAGCTCTAAGCAGGAATAACTTGCATGGAACTCTCAACACACAAAGGAGCTGACCCAGAGAGCTAGTAAAATCACATAGCAGAAATATTGCAGAATAGTATACCGATTAGTTGTTGGGAGGTACTTCTAGACAAATCTTCAGATGTCCTTGGTAAAGCCCATAAAAATGTGTGCATAGTTTGAAGGCTAAAATGCTATGTTGTGTATAAATATAAAGTTGAACAGAGTAAATTTTATAAATCCAAGTATTTTTATACTTTCATTTGTCTAGTAAAGATATCAAATCTATCCTTAAACAATTGACATTGGAGCAGCAGTAATTTTGCCCCTGAGAGTTATTGCTGTGGTACTAACAGTATTTTCCAGTCTTTAGGATAGGCAAGGGTATGAATTCAGAACACAGGAATTTTTGACTTGGCCAGAACATATCACCGTTCAATTTGACCCACAATTTGGAGATCTGAGTCTAAGCGAAGTTTCTTTGTTTATATTAGTTCTCTTTTGATAGAATTAAACTATTCATTTTAGTATCAAGTAGTATCTTTAGAGAAGGGGCTCTATTTTTTCACGAAACTTGATTTATCTTTTTTATTTTGGGAGAATACACATAAAATTTACCATTTTAAGCACTTTTAAGGACACAGTTCAGTGACAGTAAGTACATTTACTGAAGCAGATTGTTGCACGCCACAACTAGTATCCATTTTTACCACTGTTTCATCATACCAACTGAAACTCTGTACTCATTAAACAATACCTCCCCACTTGCCCTGGTGCTCATCCTGGTAACCTCTTTCCTATTTTCTTTTTTTGTTTGTTTTTTGTTTTTTGAGACGGAGTTTCACTCTTGTTACCCAGGCTGGAGTGCAATGGCACGATCTCGGCTCACCGTAACCTCCACCTTTTGGGTTCAGGCAATTCTCCTGCCTTAGCATCCTGAGTAGCTGGGATTACAGGCATGTGACACCATGCCCAGCTAATTTTTTTTGTATTTTTGGTAGAGACGGGGTTTCACCATGTTGACCAGGATGGTCTCGATCTCTTGACCTCGTGATCCACCCGCCTCGGCCTCCCAAAGTGCTGGGATTACAGGTGTGAGCCACCGCACCCGGCTCCTATTTTCTTCTTTATGAATTTGACTATCCCGGGTACCTCTTACACAAGTGAGATCATGCAGTATTTGTCCTTTTGTTTCTGGCTTATTTCACTGCATATCATCAAGGTTCATTTATGTTGTAGCATGGGTAGAATTTTATTCCTTTGGAAGAGGAATGACATTCCATTGTATGTATATACCACATTTTGTTTATTCATCTGTAGATGAACATGTGGGTTACTTCTACCTTTTGACTATTGTGAATAATGCCACTACTAACACTGTAGAATATCTACAAATATCTATTAGATAAATACAAATATCTATTTAGATCCCTGTTTTTGATTTTTTTGGGGTATATACTGAGAACTGGAATTGCTAGGTGATATGATAGTTCTTTGTCTAATTTTTTCAGGACCACCATACTGTCTTCCACAGCTGCTGCACCCATTTTACATTCCCACTGGTGACAGGCAAGGGTTTCAATGTCTCCATATCCTTCCTAACACTTGTTTTCGGTTTTAATAATGGCCGTCTTGCAGGGAGATGTGCTTTATCTTTTTGTTTCATAAATACCTTATCCTCTTCATTCCATATAAAACCCTGGCAACATGATTGAGTTAAGATTCTTTTTTTTTCAGACCAAGGTTATATCATTCTTTCTTTCTAAACAGATCTATTAATTTTTTTTAAGAAAGCATAGTGATATTCTATATATTTATAAATGGAGATTATGTAAGTATAAATACATATGTACATACAAATATAAAATGCATCACTATCATTCTCTTGGTTTTGTTACATTAACAATACCCACTGTCATATAATGAAAGTGAATATAAAATGACTATCTGAATTACCGAAACAGGTAAGCCAAATATTTTCTTTCGATACCCAATTTTGCATGTATTTATAGCAGTGGTAAGCTTTTGTTTGGAGGCTTGCTGGTGACATAATCAATATGTCTCTTTTAACTTTTTGCATTCAGGTTCACATCATGCTGTCTCACGAAAGCTTCATAAATACAGATGCTTCCTGCCTGTGAGGTTCTCACAAGGGCATAGATTCTAGGCTCAAATGATGAAACATTACCTTTGTTAGAACCAACACCAGCAAGATGCTCCTATTAAATAAGACAAACAGGTGGTTCAATGTTTTGTGATAATTTTAACAATCGGGTTCAAGTCCCCTTCTATCTTGTAAATTAACTGCAAGGAGATCCATCATCCAGGCCAATAACTTACATGGCAGATTGTGTGGACCTCACCATATAGGCTTCTGTGATCATGTGTGTGAATCACAGCGTTTATGCTGCCTAAGGCACTGGCCTGCAAAAGCAGAGCTTAGACCCAGCTGATTAAGCTATAGCATAAAACAACACTTCAGTAGTCAGGAGCATGACAGCCCACAATGGTTTATTGGACCAAAGAGTATAACATTGTAATTTACTTCTCTAATACATGTCATGTTCTCTCTTATTGTTTCCCCTTATGGAGTGAAATATGTAGGTAAGAGATTGCTGTACAAGCTTCATGTGTTATGCCCCTCTGAAATTAGAGGGTAACAAACTGTCTTTATTATCCTGTGCCTTTGGTAAGCTGCCACAAATCACAGAAACAACTGCAGGTGAGCATCTACTGGTTTAAAAAGTCAAGGCAAACTAAAAGACTTCGTGTCTCTGCCTGAAGCTATTTTTGAACTACGGTACAGTGAGACAAAATTATTATGCTTCCTGGTCCTCCCTTTTTATTGTACATTCCTAACCATCTTTTTCTTTCTTATTGACAGGAAACCAGGATTTATAAAGTCTGGCTCAATGCAAATATTTAAAGACTTAATTTTTTTCCTCCCCCAAACATAACAACATAAGTTGAATACTGTTTGGGTGAGTTTATTTTTCTTTTTAAACTAGAATTCATGGCTGTTCTCCAGCTGAAAACAGCACTAGTCACAGATAATCTAAAGAGAATAGCTTGCTTGTTTGTCAAGCAAACATGTGTAATCTGATGAAATTATTAATGTCATAGTGTTAACTCTCTTCTCATAAATACAGTTAACAGTGCTGACACTGCAATTATACGCCAATGTTCTGGCTCTTTGCTTATTCGCTCAATCTGTCGGTCCAGTACAGGAGAGACAAATTGTGGTGGGCACTTGACAATGCACAAAAGAGATATAAACCTCTTCTGATTAAGCCTTGATGAAAGATTAAATGGTTCTGAATGCTTGCCAGATTCTTATGATATGACATTTTAAAACAGCGAGAGTTTTTTTAAAAAAGATTATAAAGGTCACATATATATGTATATAAAAATAATGTGTACATATGGATATATTAGATACAGTAAGAAAGAATATGGTCACTTCTTCCCTTGGGTTCCAAATTTATAACAAGATAATTTCACTGATACTTGCTAGATTTTTGTAGACATTTGTTCTGAGAGAAAACAACACATACTTGATACATATCAATATTATTGTCTTCTATTACCATCAATCTACCAGTGCACTAGTCATTCACAATAGCTCATTCATGATGAGGGTTCCTACTATCATTTTGTAAAATTCTTATTAAAAATTTTGCCATCCCTATTCTGTCAGCAGTCAAGAATAAGTAGTGATCTATTGTATGCTTTAACCTTTGAATTTTTAAACAGTTCACATCTTTTCACTTTTGGCTTTAGATCAAACAAAAATAGATCAGTTAATAATGGCTAACAATTATGTAACACTTCCTTTGTCCAAGTAGTGTTCTAGATAGTTCATATACTTTGCATCATTTAATTTCCTTTTTTTTTTTTTTTTTTTTGGGGATGGAGTCTCACTCTGTCACCAAGGCTGAAGTACAGTGGCATGATCTCAGCTCACTGCAACCTCCACCTGCTGGGTTCAAGCAATTCTCTGCCTCAGCCTCCTGAGTAGCTGGGATTACAGGTGTCCTCTGCTATGCCCGGCTAAATTTTGTATTTTTAGTAGAGACGGTTTCACCATCTTGGCCAGGCTGGTCTTGAACTCCTGACCTCGTGATCTACCCACCTCTGCCTCCCAAAGTGCTCGAATTACAGGCATGAGCCACCGCGCCCGGCCCATTTAATTTCTTATATGAAGTGTCTATTAGTAGTTTCCTATTTCTGCAGATGAGGAAATTGAGGTACAGAAAGGTTAAACAACTTGCTGAAAGTCACACAGCTCATAACAGGCAGTGCTAGGATTTGAATCTAGATATATCACAAAATAAACTTGTAATAAACTTTAGATTAAGAATCTATAACCATTCTTATCTTCTTAGATTTATAGTTTATTGTAAAGCCTTTTTGTTCTATTAAGATTAGACTTATTTCATCTCCTCAAATATCCCCCCTGCATAAAGAAATCCTTGAATGAACCTCATAAAATAATTATAGTCCATATTTTTTTAAAAAAACCATGGCAACATGGATGTGTTGTAATTATTAGTGTTCATATCAAGAAGTCCACTAAATTGAAAAGTTTCTTTAAATATACCAACAAAGAAATCTCTTGCATTTCAAAACACTAGTGCCTGGAGCATTTTAATAAATGTATTTATTATAAATAGAAATAAAGAAGAAAACTGGCAGCTTTCTACATAGTGTTATTGCAAAAAAATCTTGTTGCACATTCAGGAGGAACCTATATAAAGTCATTCCTGGCCCTTCTGTTCTCTTTATATTTGGTTACAGAAATTATGTAGTTGTGCTCTTTCTTTTTCCATTATGTGGAGTTTGTATGAGGAAAGATCATTTCAGGAAAATGAAAAGGGTTTTTAAGTGGTTAGTAGAAGAAAAAAAAATAATCAGGTAGAAAGGGGAAGAGAAAGCAAGCTCAGAAAATGAAAAAAAAATATTGTTTTCTTCTCAAATTGTGTTAAACAGTTGTTTCGCACTTTGAAAGTTCATTATGTTTATTTGTCATCAGGGTAATTGATCTACACTTGTTGCTAAGTCTGTTGCTTGCCTCCTGATGAACAGATTCATTAAGTTCATTTCTAATCTCTGTCTCCTAAATTCAATAAGCACTATAAAATTTCTTTCCTTGTATGGGAATTCTAAGCTCTTTTTTTTTTTTTTCCTCAACAGCTTGAATTCCTGTATTCTGATTAAGATAGATGAAGTATTTGCATTCTATCCATATTCATAATCTTCTTTCAGAGTCAACCTAAAATACTACATTTGTTGCCCAGGCAGACACAGGCAATGTGTTAGGAGAGCGCTGTAGCTTTTTGTTTAGACGGATGACGACCCATCCCTTTTCAAATCCACAGAAGAGGTGGTCACTAGGTGAATTCAGGCTGTTAAGACATCAGAACAATCATAGTGCCTTTTGTGTGTGACAGAAACTGTAATTAATGATTTCTCCCACTTTTTTGCTAAAGGAAAAAAAGAGCGATTTGCAGTTGACAGACATTTTATTAATAGTTTCTGCCAACTTGCCATGCATAAAAGGTTTTATTGGTTGCAATGCCAGTGTAAGAAAAAGTTCTTTTTGATAAAATGTTCAAGATGGTTGTTTTATGTATGAAAAATGAAGGCAATCTGTCTACCGCCACTGAAAATTTGGATTTCAATAATGAAATTAAAACGATTGTGACATTTCCTATTGTGTTATTTAACCATCTGTTTCCTACTGGTTTAATCAATGATGGCATTACCTAGCTCTTCTCTATTTAGTAAGAAGACCTGCCAATATTTTGTCTCATGGTTAATTTATGAGGGAGATTTATTATTGATAAAGGTGTTTGCATATTTGGTAACAGCTGTTCCTCCTATAAAAGGGAGTTTTTCCGTCTTGTGTTTGAGGGTTAAATATTCAATCTGACAAACAGCAACGGAGGTTTGTATCCTCTCAATAACTAGAAATCTAGAAACTGTACAGGAAAGCAATGAGAAACAGTCACTAGTGAAACTCATCAGGTGTTTTCCATATGACTTTAAGTAAACAGCTATTATTTTCTTGTACAGCATTTAGTTAAAAGCACATCTTCTGAAATATTTTCTCAACATCAGCATATTAAATTCATAGTTACCTGAGTTGGAATTTTTCCCCTTTTAAAATGGTTTCACGCAAGTTTTTCTATAGAGTTGATGTGCTGTTTCAGTGATTTCTGCTCATCAATTAAGAGGGAGAAAAACACACTTTACCACATGGATTCACAAAAAAGCAATGAAGGTGCTTCATTGCAATTTGCTTAATCAGCTATTATGAAGAGATGGGAGGGAGAGGGATATTCAATATTTTAATAAGTCTTTGGATTTTGTTGCAGCCCAAATGGAATTTAATTAGAAATGCGAAACATTAGGTACTACTAATTACTGACAAACTTGAAAATATACCTGCTCTATTTTGCTTCTAATAATCATCATTATTAACTTAACCTTTAGTATTTGCCCATAACTTTTACAAACTTTAAGTCTTAAATTACTCTCACATTGGGAGAAGGGAGTCAGCTGGAGATGAGTGGCTTGTGCACATTGATCTGCAAGTAGTCATTCATTTTCTCTGGGAATTTTTATGTAAGCTCCCTTATTGGGAATATGCTAATGATATCCGCCATGATTACTGATTTTCTTTGAATCGTTATTCTTCTGTGGGTAAAGTAATCAGAAAGGGAGAACAAGAGATTTCCTCCTTGCTTGTGTTCCTTCTTCAGCCATCTGCTCTACCCTGATTCATTTGAATTAGAGCTGCGGTTTTCAGATTCTTTACTCTGACATTCTAAGGCATTTGAAAGTGTAAAAGGAGTTAATAGTTATCTGTGTCACAAATATGGTTCTCTGTGCATTCTAAGTGCAAATCTGCCTACTCAAGGTTTACATGGGCGGATTAATTTTATTAAGTATAAGATGGTAATGTAGGTTAGCAGCTTCATTATTTGGAATGCGTCAGCGCTGAATACTTTTTAATTAATGGCCTTTAGCAGAAACATTGCCAAAAAAGGGTACCGATGTATTAAAACAAAAGATTCCAAGGTGAAGAAAAAGCAAAATCAAGTAATATTGCAAAGAGAGAGAATTTGTAAAAGAGAAGTGTTGAGGTACATGTTTTCTGGTAACATTTGTAGGTGTGCCAACAAGAATGGTGGACTGGTAGTCAAGACTTCTGGGTATCAGGCCACACTTTGGCACCAAAGTGCTGTGTTATTGAGGAAGTTACTTAATTTCTCAGAGTTCTGTTTTCTCAGTGGTGACATGAAATGAATATCACAGGTGATCTTTAAGATTTTCTTCAGTAAAATTGTGTGACTATTATTTATCCCACGAAGCAGATTGCAGATAATAGGAAAGTTGCTTTAGCATGGGCATTTGATCTTGTCCATGGAAAAGCCCTTTCAAGATAAACTGTCCATCTTGAGAAGAAGCATAAGGGACTGAGCCTCCAGATTATACTTTTGAAAATGATGAATATAGACCAGATTTTAAAAATGGGACACATTATCTTGTTTCAGTTTACATGGAATGGATAAATTGCTGAGACTGTGGCTGCTTGATTGAAGCAAGCCTTACACTTCAGTGAGTGAAAATCAGCAAGATTCTGACACCCCTACCGAGACAGAGCTAACTAAATATTCAGAATTGGCATTTAGGCAAGAGAGTTTGCAAAACTTGGTGCTATTAGATCACTGAAACATTGTCAAAACATGAAGGAGACATAAGTTTGTGACTGTTGACATTCTAGCATTCAGCTGATTTCAAAGTGAAGTGAGCAATTCATATTAAAATTGTTTCAGAAAGTGCCTCTATTTTGTCCTACTCACCCACATTGCGTCTTATTTTCTTCAAATTAAGAATCAGACTGAGAACAATACAGCTGTCCTCACACCTTAAACAATTAATAAGTCCTCTCATCAAGTAAGCTATAGGATTTTTGAAAAGTATATGCGTCTACTGACCCAAACTTCTGAGGAGACTGTTGGCTTGTGCTGCAAGGGACCAGTGACCACTCCCTCCTGCCTTGTAAATCTAATTTTTCTTCTTCTGTCCATTTGCTCTGGCAATCATTACTGATTTGTGTTTTGATTTCTGTTGGACAGTTCTGGCTTATTATATACTGAGTGACAAAGCCAAGACTTAAATAGAAATTACTTCACTGATGTGTTTCAGTTGACCAAAGACAAACTCTTGCCCAAAATAACCTCCACTCCCTTCCTTCCAAATATCCCAACAAAGGGAAGAAACATACAGCCACTCTGTCTTCTTTTCTGATGTATTATACAAATAGAACACTTTTGAGAAATAGGCCTAAAAATAGGAGAGCACAAGCATATCTTAATAGTTAATGAGATAAAATTTCAAGGGCCTGAAATTAAAGATAGGCAGGTAGCCAGTGATATATGAAGATAAGTATTTATTGCAACCATAGGCCTATGTTTGATGGACAGCAAATATGCTCTCCCTACAAGTTTGGCTTTTGGCTAGAGTTACTCACTGTCTTGTAATCTGACATGCAGGGCAACCTCATATTACATCTGCTGAGCTATCACGCTATTGCATTTAGTTTTATTGTGGGGTGAGGGTGGGGTTCATTTGTTTGTTTATTTCTTTGCTCCTGATATATGTTTTACAAATCTACTGGAGGCTGAATGACTCTGCTTCTTGGTTAGAACTATATCACATTTAGATACAAATATTTCTCGCTAGTACTTGGTTGAGTTATATTGTTTTTTTAAAAAGGAATTTTCTTCCTTTTTGCAGGTTTTGTCTATGACTTACATATATATTTTCTCCCAGATTTAAAAAATACCTATTATACGTTAGGTGTCAGAAGATATTATAATCCAAGGTCATTTTATATTACTCACATATTCTTCTATTCTAAAACAAATGACCTTCCTGTTATGTTTCTGGATAGAGGAAGAAATCCAGAAAGGAAGTAGACTCCATTCATCAGTCTCTACTTAGGCAAATTTCTGATTGACGTCAGTAGTACACTCTGCATCAGCAGATCAGAATAGTATCTGGATGGCAATATTAAATGCCTTGCTGTTTAAAACTTTTTTCTAAACTCTGAATATTGAACATGATATCTAATTTTGAAAATGATTTTATTCACTTGAAATCAATTTTTCCAAGTTTAGAAATGAAGAATTTGTAGTTTAAGTTTATATATTGCACCGTGATGATTTTCAACAATTAGAAACACATTGTACTGTAGTGTATCTAGGCCCAAGTATTTCTTATTTATGCATACTTTTTTCTAGCAATGATCTAAGCATTTCTTTTTTATTACATATCTCATTTCCATGTAATCTCAGTCAATAGATTGTCATTATCAGATTAAAGTTCTGTGCATTTAACGGAATTTTGAATTTTTGAAACACACAAATCTATTTGAAAACTGGCATTTAAAAAATAAGTAGAATTCGAAGTATTTTTCACTTCTTTGGTTATTTTACAAAGATATTTACATGAAATCACCTTCTCTTTTGTGTGTTCAATATTTACCCCTTGCTTCTCTTCTTCTTTTTCATTAATTCAAACCACATATGCAAAGTCATGAGAGTTTTCTACATATTAGGTCAAAGAAAAGAAAAATATTAGTTTGATAAAAGGATGAGAGAAACATTACTGGAGATTGGTAGTCTTCATTTCCTACTAGAAAGAAACAAGGTTATAAATTATTGCCCATACTCCTTTTTAAAAAAAATTTAAAGAGGTTTTCTTCCTTTCATGTAAAACGCCAGAAGCAGGCAGTCCAGGGTGAAGATGAAGGCCTCTACAGTCATCAGAGACTCAGTTTGATTCTTTGTGTTTGACTTTATTTTAGCACTGGTTTCCACCTTCAGTCATCTCATGTCATATGATGGCTGCAGCAATACCAGCTTTCATGGCCACATCACTTTGGACAATACTATTTACAAAGAGAGCTGAAAAATGCAATGTTAAATGCAATGTGTTGTGCGCACATTACTGCATAGAATAAATTTGTTGTTCTCTTAGTGGAGAAAGAATGAGAGAAAAAAA
>NW_016107318.1:986896-993188 GCF_001604975.1 Cebus imitator
TCACTGTGTCACCCAGGCTGGAGTTCAATGGCAGGATCTTGGCTCACTGCAACCTCTGCCTCCTGGGTTCAAGTGATTCTCCTGCCTCAGCCTCCCAAGTAGCTGGGACTACAGGCACGTGCTACCATGCCTGGGTAATTTTTTGTATTTTTAGTAGAGATGGGGTTTTACTGTGTTAGCCAGGATGGGAAATTGTTTTACTTTCTAGTCCTGGATTAAAATTTTTCTTTTAGCACATTTTCTATTCCCTGCGGAAATAAGATTTCCTTTGTTTCTTTTTACTCAGCTTTGTCACTTCTCATTCTGTCATCTTTGGTTCTAACAAAGCTCAGTTTTTCTCTCTTCCAATTTGAGTTGTCAGAATCCCTTCTGTTTGTATTTTTAAAGTAATTCTTTCTAACATTTGCTTCATATTCTAGAATTATGGGTCTCTTCATCTCTAGGTTCACAAATATATAATCTTGAGTAGTCTTTCTTTGAAGCAGAGTATATATAGCAAAATCATAAAAGTATAGCTTGATGAATTTTCATAAAGAACACACCCCTGTGAGCATTACCCAGATTGGAATGTGTAGAGAATCAGACCACTAGACTATCTTCTATATGCCTCCTCCTAGTCATTGTTCTCCCAAAAGTAATAAAATTTCCAATATCTATCACGTAAATTAATTTAGCCTGTTTTAGAGCTTTATTTAAATGAAATTCTATAGCATCTACTCTTTTGTATCTAGCTGCTTTCACATGACATTATATATTTGTCCACTATGTTTCATTTAGCAGAAATTTATCTTTATTGCTTTATTGCTCAAGGGGGTGGGATTTAATCTCCCAAGGGGACATTTACTGGTGTCTGGAAACATTTTTGATCATCACAACTGGGGAAATGCTATTGGTATCTAGTGGGTAGAAGCCAGCGTGCTACTAAATATCTTACAACGTACAGGTCAGATTCTCATAGCAAAGAGGTATCTGGCCCACAAGGTCAATAGTGCCCTACTTTAGAATAGTTCATTGTTTTATTTATCCATTTTATTGCTGTGGATGTTGCTTGCATTTGGGGCTATTATGAATAAAATTGCTATGTACATTCTTGTGCATGTCTTTTAATGTGCATATGTATGCATTTATGTAAAGTATATGCTTAGGATTAAAATTTCAAGTACACTCCACTTTGGAAAATACTGCCAAGACAGCTTCCAGAATGACTGTATTATATGCTCTCACCAGCTGTGTGTGAGCTGCAGTTGCTCCACATCCCTGTACAACCTTGGTATTATCATTAAAAAATTTCTTTAGGCTGAGTGTGGTGGCTCATGCCGGTAATCCCAGCACTTTAGGAGGCCGAGGTGGGTGGATCATGAGGTTGGAGTTCAATACCAGCCTGACCAATATGTTGAAAGCCTGTCTCCACTAAAAATACGAAAATTAGTAGGCTTGGTGGCACATGCTTGTAGTCCCAGTTACTGGGGAGGCTAAGGCAGGAGAATCACTTGAACCTGGGAGGCAGAGGTTGCAGTGAGCCAAGATCATGCCACTGCACTCCAGCCTGGGCAACAGAGGAAAATTCTGTCTTAAAAAAAAATTTATTTAAAAAACCATTTTGTGGGTGTTAGTAGTATCCCACTGCAGTTTCTTGCTGGCTAATGAGGTTGAGAATATTGTCATAAGCTTGTTACTATTTGGATACACTATTTCATAACTTGCCTATTTAGTCTTTTGCTCATTTTTCTATCAGGCTGCTTCCTTTTTCTCATAATTGTTAAGAATACATTAAGTTACCAGGCACAGTGGCTCATGCCTGTAATCTCAGTACTTTGGGAGGCTGAGGCGGGTGGATCACCTGAAGTCAGGAGTTCGAGACTGACTGACTAACATAGTAAAGCCCCATCTCTGCTAAAAATATAAAGATTAACCAGGTGTGGTGGCACATGCCTGTAATCCAAGCTACTCAGGAGGCTGAGGCAGGAGAATCGCCTGAACCCAGGAGGCAGAGGTTGCAGTGAGCCAAGATTGTGCCGTTGCACTCCAGCCTGGGCAACAAGAGCAAAAAAATACGTTAAGTTGCTCAAATTGTGTAGAAAACAAAAAAGTAAATTTACAAATGGTTACTATAATATTAGCTCTTATAATTGACCACATATTTACATTTATTGAGATCTTTATTTCTTATATGGCTTTCAGTTACTATATAGTCTCTCATTTCATCCTGCAAGACTCTTTTGAATATTTCTCGCCAGGCAGTTCCAGGGATAACAAACTCTCTTAGCCTTTGTTTATCCAACTATCCTTTAATTTCTTTTTAACTTTTGAATGACGGTTTTGCTGAATGTAGATTTCTTCATTGATGCCTTTTTGCTTTTAACACTTTGAGTATATTGGCCCACTGCTATTGGGTCTCTACAATTTCTAATGAGAAATCTTCTGATAAACTTATTATGGATCTCTTGTATGCAATGAGTTACTTCTGTCTTGCTGCTTACAGAATTGTCTCTTTGTCTTTCAATCCAATGTTTATTATGTGTCTTCATGTGTGTCTCTTTGAGCTCATCTTATCTGGAGTTTGAGCTTCTTGGATGTACATATTTATGTCTTTCATCAAATTTGAAACATTTTTCTTCTTTTTCCTATCTCTCCTCTACTTCTGGGACTCCCACAATGTGCATGTTGGTTTGCTTGATGGTGTCCCACAGGTCCCTTAGGCTGTGTATTTTGTTTCAATTGTTTTTCTTTCTGTTTCTCAGACTCAATAATTTCCATTGTCCTATCTTCAAGTTTTCTGATTCTTCTGTCTGCTCAAATATGCTTTTGAATTCCTCTAGTGAATTTTTCATTTAAGTTATTGTATTTTTCAGCTCTTGATTTTTCTAAGTTTCTTTTTAGATTTTCCATTTCTTAACTGATATTTCCATTTTGTTCATACATCGTTTTCTTGACTTTCTCTCCATCTTAATTTGGTTTTTTGAATATCTTTAAGGTGCTATTTTAAAGTCTTTGTCTAGTAGACCTGCTATCAGGTCTTTTTCAAGGATCATTTTATTGATTTTTTTTTGAGGGGCAATTATTTTCTGTTTCTTTTTATGACTCATTGTTGTTTAACTGAAAACTAGACTTTTTTGTCCTCTTTATTGACACAGAGTCTTGTTCTGTCCTAGGCTGGAATGCAGTAGCATGGCCTTTCTCACTGCAGCCCTCATCTCCCATGCTCTAGCAATCCTCTCACCTCAGCCTCCCAGGTAGCTGGGACTATAGATGTGTGCCACCACATCCAGCTAATATATAAAGTCTAGTTTTCAATTAATTACAATTATATTTATATTTTTGTAGAGACAGGGTTTGCCATGTCTCTACAGGTTTCTTTACAAAAAAAAAAAAGACAACACTTTTTTGTTTTTGTTTTTGTAGAGAAACCTGTAGAGACATGGCAAAAATACATCCATATGTATGTAATTTTTTTTTGTAGAGACAAAAAAAAAATTTTCCCATGTTGTCCAGGCTGGTCTCAAACTCCTGAGCTCAAGTGATCTGCCTGCCTTGGTCTCCCAAAGTGCTATGATCACGGGCTTGTGCTACTGTGCCCAGCCTCTGGACATTTTAATCTAATAATGTGGTAACTCTGGAAACCAGATTCTTCCCTTTCCCCAGAGTTTGCTTGTTGTTGTTAATGTTTTTATTTATCGATTTTGTAATTTTTTCTATTGTTGTAGGCATTCTCTGTGCCAAGGATCCAACTGAGGTACAAATTTAAGGTCTTCTCAGGACTTTTCTGAGTCTGCATTTTTCCCTGGGAATACATAGTTACTTTTAAATTTTCCCCATACATGCAGTTGCTTTTGAAAGTCTTAGTCTTTGATTTCCTCAAAAGGGGAAAAAATAAAAATAAAGTGGAAAAATGGTGCTCACTTTTTAAATTCTCTAGAATTCGCTTCAGCCAGAGTTGGTGGGTGGGGTAATGTGCAGCAACAATAACCATTTTGTCTGCACTTCTGTGGCTAGGAGTAGTTGTGATCAGAGCACAGGTCTGTAATATTTGTAGGGTGGGGTGCTATGCACATATTTTTTAACTAAACTAAGTATATCAGTAAATTGAATATATTATTATGCATGTCTAAGAAACCATCAGTTTCTAAATACTTGTGAGAAAAATTACATTAGACTGACATACATGTACATATTTGTACATCTCCTCCTCAGCCAGTCCATTTTTCAAGTGAGTATTCACATACAAACTCCGTGGAGTATAACCTTAACATGGTTATAGTTGACAGCATTATTGAATATACAATTTTAGCTTCTTTGTACTTCAGCAATATTCCCCATTTTTCAATTTTTTTTTTTTCTGAGATGAAGTCTTGCTCTGTCTCCCAGGTTGGAGTGCGGTGGCACTATCTCAGCTCCCTATAACCTCTACCTCCTGGGTTCAAGTGATTTTCCTACCTCAGCCTCCTGAGTAGCTGGGATTACAGGTGTACACCACTACACCCAGCTAATTTTTGCATTTTTAGTAGAGACAGCGTTTCACCATATTGGCAAGGCTGGTCTCAAACTCCTGACATCAGTTGATTCACCTGCCTCAGCCTCTCAAAATGGTGGGATTCCAGGCATAAGCCACTGCGCCTAGCCTTCAATATACCTTTAAATAGGTTTATATTCATATTAATTATTTCAAACTTCAAATGTGATTTGGTCACTTTTATATTTCTTTTTCCTCTGTTTTTTTGAAAAGGTTCTCACTCTGTCATCATGGCTGAAGTACAGTGGCCCAATCCTGGCTCACTACAGCCTCCACCTCCTGGGTTTGAGCAATCATCCCATCTCAGTCCCTCCAAGGAGTTAGGACCACAGATGAGCACCACCACACCTGGCTTTTTTTTTTTTTTTTTGGTAGAGATGAGATCTCACTATGTTGTCCAGGCTGGTCTCAAATTCCTGGGCTCAAGTGATCCTCCTACCATAATCTCTCAAAGTTCTGAAATTACAGGAGTAAGCCATCATGCCCAGCCCACTTTTATATTTCTTTGTTTTAATTCATACAAGTACCCTGCTCATTACTTCTGTGTGGTAGTCTCATCACTTCCTGCTACATTTTTAAAGTCTTAGATACTTTCAAACTGGTATGCACTTTAAGTTTATTTTTTCCCTGATAAATCAGTAATCACAAATTATAATTTAAAATGAAAATAATCATTTGGAAACCTGCCAAACTTGAGATGGGTTTTCTAACTCATATGACCAAAGCATGAGAAATACATTTTCTTTTTTTTTTTTTTTNGAAAATAATCATTTGGAAACCTGCCAAACTTGAGATGGGTTTTCTAACTCATATGACCAAAGCATGAGAAATACATTTTCTTTTTTTTTTTTTTTCCCATTTTTTTATTTTATTGCATTTTTGGTTTTGGGGTACATGTGAAGAACATGCAAAATTGTTGCATAGGAACACACGTGGCAGTGTGATTTGCTGCCTTCCTCCCCATCACCTACATCTGGCAGAGAAATACATTTTCATGTGCTGTTCAAATGAACAAATTTGTCCCTTGCCTTCAAAGTTAGAAGATCTGTCTAACTTTTAAGGCAAGGGACAAATTCGGAATCCATATATAGCACCCTGGGAGAAAAACAGAAATAATGATGTGTAGTTTAATACTCATTTTAAATAATTCCCATCTACCTACTAGCACCATACATTTTTTTTCAAGTTTTATCAACATGTAGTAGATATTCTACATTGGCCTATATGTATTTAGATTTAGCTTTCTTTTTGAGAAGGAGTCATGTTCTGTCTCCCAGGCTGGAGTGCAGTGATGACCTTGGCTTACTGCAACCTCTGCCTCCTAGGTTCAAGTGATTCTCCTGCCTCAGCCTCCTGAATAGCTGGGATTACAGGTATGTGCCACCATGGCCAGCTAGTTTTTTGGGGTTTCTCCATGTTGGTCAGGCTGGCCTTGAACTCCTGACCTCAGGTGATCAGTCTGCCTTTGCCTCCCAAAGTGCTAGGATTACAGGCGTGAGCCATCTTGCCTGGCCATTAGCTTTTAAAATCTCAGCATGTATGTGCTTTTTTATTTTCCCAGAGTAGTTAATACTTAGGACAAAGATGTCAATACTTTGCAATTCTCTTTTGGATTGCCTTCAGAGACAATTTAGGAATCGTCTCTGAAGGTAATCCAAAAAAGAATTGACTCATTCCACCAGTGGGCAATATGCTAGGAGTCAAAATAGAAAGAAAAAAAATAGTTTGGTTCCTGAGGAGTTTATAGGTGAGTGGGAATATCACCCTTGTAAACAGATGCTG
>NW_016107318.1:996263-1070156 GCF_001604975.1 Cebus imitator
CAAGGACCAGAGAGAAAAAATGTACACACAGGGGGTTTGACCACACATGTATTGACTGGCATATTTGCTCATCTGATTTGTAAACAAAGCTGCAAATAATTCTTGCTTGTTTTCAAAACCAAACTCCTCTTACAAATTACAATCCCTTCTTCTTGTGGATATTCAAAGGAAATATTTAAGCATGATTTTCCAAGAAAATGAGCACAGTGGCTTGTCCACAGAAGGCAATTAAAAAAAACTTTTGAAGCTAAGTACACACAAAGCATGAGGAGGGTGCTGTATGCAGGGCGGAGGTGTTAGCTCAGTAGATGTCTGATCTTGTGGAGGTTAAGTCTGAGTCTTTATTTTTCTGTGCTGATGGTCTTTGATCCTCAGTCCTTCACTTGATTCATCATTTATACATGATTCATTGATAGGTGAATCAGACTGCACTGCTAATCAATGTTTACTTGAGTGGATCTGGCTCTCTCTTTCCTAAATGTTTGTTTATTCATCTTATAGGCAGGGGCAGTGTTCCTTAGCAACCTTCCTAATGCAGAAAGGTCACAAGGCTCTTTGGTACCTGTGTGCAACCTACAGCAATACTGCCTAGGCAATGATTATTTCACTAAAGAGACTTGGGCTCATTGTTCTTGAGGCATCCTAGAAACACCTTTTAAGAAATAAAATATTGCATATTAAACCAAGACACAGAAATACTATTTATGCCACATAAAGAAACATTTTGCTGTTTATATTTTTATTCTGCTTTAATGTCAGATACACTTCAAAGTATACCATTTTAATATGGGACAGAAAACTTTTATCATAAACATGTTCATAATATCACTCAAAATCTTAAAACACGAGCAACATGGAGACTCTAGGCTTTTTGTTTGAGTTAATTATGCATTTGCAGGAGATCTTCTCTCTTAGACCTCTACATTTTTCCTCTGAATTTTTCTGATCTTGAAAATTCCCTAATGATTTTTATTTCTTGTCCCTGTTTCTGATTACTGTATACCATTCAGACAGGTACTCTTTTTTTTTTTTTTTNTTTTTTTTTGCTTTTCAAACACATATTTTTTCTTTTCAATTCCTTGCTTTTCTTCTTTAGACCTGATTTCCAAGTCTAAGCTGAACTAATGTTCTACTGAGGGACATTTGAATATCATAGTTTGTTATAGGATTCAAGGCATACAGTATATTTATCATCGTATGAAACTTTTAGCTTTTCCTCTGAATTTACCCTTTGAATCTGGTTTCTGGCTCAATTATTAAAACAAAGCAAAAGAAGCAAAATGAAAACAAAACTGGATTTTGTAGGTATTTTATGGGTAGAGTCTCTCATTTGTTTATACTAACTTCATGCAAATTTTTATTGGAAGGGTACCTGAGGTATGCAAATTCTCCAGTATCAATGGAACAAATAAATGATATTTAGATATTTCAGAATTTTCTTAGTACAGCACAAGAAAAGACAGAAAATCATTGTAACAGAATGCCTTTCTAAGACAGTGATTTTTTTTTCCATTTAAGAGGCCTTGCTTTGTGCCAAGTTGTCCTGTTGATGAACAAAGGACTAAAACGTTACCTACATTGTGTGCAAGATAACCTAATATACATAGCTCACAACTGAAATAAAATCGAACCACATCATAGTTGAGGGAAGAAAACTAAAAGTGGCTCTTTCTGCTACTGGTTTTACTCATCAGTAAAGAGAAATCCTTGCAAGTGTTGTTTACACAGTACGAAATCCTTGTAAAGTCATAGTGGAACAAGTCTGCTATCTGACCCAGCCTTCAGGGCTACTTAAACACCTGTGGATTTATGAAGTTCAGATGTCTACAAGGGTCTGTGTTGAAGTGCATTCAGAAACCTGGACCCCAAATAAAATGATCTGTTGACATGAGCAAGCTGTTTTATTCCTCTGTAGCCCACTCTGTTGTTTGAACTAGAAAGGAGATTAAGATTTAAGGATGTACTTTTTAAATAATTAGATTTAAAAAGGAAATAGAGTTTTTTTTTAAATTCATTGTGGGATTTTGGTCAATAATTATTTGAATTTCATTCTTAAATTTTGGGTTATAAAAGCAAGATCAAAAGGGACTTATTCACCCATGTTATGTGTATATAAGTAGCCCCCAGAAGGTATATGTACATCTGGTGATGGGAGCTGGTCTCTTTATAATGAAGACTTACAAAATAAAACATGAAAACCTATGCCATTTAGAAATGTACACCCTTTAAAAATGATCAAACATAGCCACAAAGTTGTTTTAATTAACTGCATCACAATTGCTTTTATTTGAAGATTTGATTTAGTCTTTTGAAAGTCAGACACCATGATTTAGGGAATGTTCAGTCTTATTCAGGAGAGTTTCAAATGAGCTTATCTTATAATTGTTAAACATATGTCTTTCATTTCCACATGCCTGTTAAAAGTTTTATGAAAGGAAACATGCTTGAAAACACCTTGTTTAAACTTAAACATTAAGTCACATCTAATGTAAAAAATAACTTGATTAACATCTTCCCCATTTTTATAATCTAATCATTATGTAATGAGCAGTATTTAGAAATGTGAAGACTTTCATCATGTCTGGATTATTGATTCTGTTTGTATATTGCTGAATCATTTTTTAATTGCTTCTGGGGGATGTATCTCTCTCTCTCTCTCTCTCTCTCTCTCTCTCTCTCTCTCTATTTCTATGCAGTTTTAGGTTTTATGTAGTGCCATTATTAAAATAATGAATTACTTGAAATAGAAATAGCTATTCATCAGGTAAGAATTGGCTTACATACACATTGTTCTGCCCTTTTTCTTATTTACTCCAGGAATAGGAATATTTCATTATTTGTCAATATACTTATATGTTGCTAAATGCAAAAAGGTGCTTGAGTATTCATCTTGACTGCTTCATTTTCTTCATCTTGATGAGTTCACCTCTCTTATCTCCTTAGGCTATAACAACCATGTTGTTGTTGTTGTTGTTGTTTTAAAGGGCTTAAGTAAGACTCATATGAAAGGCACTTAACTACTCCAAAACTGGAACTTAAAAAAAGCGTCCATTAGAAGCTATGAAACAGATATAGTTTGAGAAACAATCCTATAACATTCAAATTAGGTTTGGGCTTCAGTTTCATAAAACAGCTAATAAAGAGTTGTTTTTATTGGTGAGTCCAGGTTCTGAGGGTGACTATTCTTTCTTAATATCACGTGGTTGTCAACTTTCTACAGTATTTTTAGGAACAAATTAAATAAGAAACTTGAGTATTTTCATACATAAGCAGATCAGAGAGAGTAGGAGGAGTCAAGGAAGGAAAAGTGAACATTTTAAATAAAACATTGTGGTGTATGGGATGTTTTTGTGTACTCACTGTACAATATAATGATATAGCTAATATAAATATAATGTATAAAATATATGTATAATTTATATAATATATAAAAATATAAAATATAAGGATATATACTGTTGTAATGAAATATAAGACAAAATACGCTATAAGAAGAAATTATTTATCTAAAATCTACACATGGAACCCTGTCTAATATCTCCTGTGTTTACAAATGTAAAGATGTTATTATGCTACAGTACATTTAATGGTTTTATAATTACTATTATTCTGGCATGAAACAGTGATAGTGATGGAAACACAGGTTAAAAGTAAAAAAATAGTGAGTTTTTACAACATGAAGTAGAAATTTATGACAATCAGTATATACTACTAATTCAGGCATTTTGGCTTTAAACTCAGATTTGCACAGCTATTTGCCTTATTTTAAAATAATAAATTATATGTATGAGTTTAGGATAAGAGCAAAGATATTCTTATTTTTTAGAATTGTTCCATAATAAACATGTATTACTTGGACAGCAAAAGAAAAATTACATTTTTAAGGACATAATGAGTCACTGAAATAAATCCTCCATCAGGACTTTTCCAAGAGAAAACAATGCAGAAACATACAGTGCTTTATTCAAACTTTCTTTTGTTTGGCCACAAACTATATTTTGTTCTCTATGTCAGAAATAACTAATATATCTTTCTACTAAAGTTGAAATAATTAATGAATGCAATCATAGCAGTGCTAAATTCTCAAACTGGTGTTTTAAAGGAGTCTAAACAGTTAGTGGGTTGGATTTTTATTTTTTAAGGCAACTTTTAACCTTGGGTACATATAGTCTGTTCAGACTGAAAGAAAGATTAGTGAGATCTGTTGGGAGACACAGAGCTGCAGAGAGCAGTTGTGGCCACACTGTGTCTGGAAATGTCAACAGAGCACATAGATGTGGGTGGGAAGGGCCTCAGGATATGTTGGTAACTGCCTTGAAAAAGTAGGAAGTGGATCTGTATGAGATGGAGGCAAAGAAACAGGGAAGGGCTACATATTTAGGGAGAGGTGAAGTTAAGGAGCAGGAAGACAAGGAATCGACATAGGTGTAGCTACAAAGCAGTAGGATGAAATCTGCCATTTTAAAAGTGTTTTCTGACCCTCTTTGAAAACCAGCCCATACAGTAAATGGGGCCAAAAGTGGGTTAGGGAACACTGTAACCTCATTTCACCTTACTTAGCTATGTGCCAGAGATCTCAGCAGGTAGTTCAATTAACTTCCACTAGTTAAATGAGATGAAAATGAGGTTACCCAGATTAACAAAACACGACTCTTGGTCTCCCTCCAAATCAGGGAGAGGAAGACTCACAGCTGAAGCTGGTCTTGCCCCAGGAGTTGCCCACCTGCCCAGGAGCTTCTGCCCTGAGGGCTACATCTCATTCTTGAAACCTTACAAGAGACAGGAAACAACCTCAGACGGATGACTACAGTACTAAAAATGTTGATTATTGCATCCTTCTCATTTCTTTCTCTTTCTGGAATCAATGCATAACCCAAGTGGAGGAAACATTCCCCATGTGATTTTACATCTGAGTGAATTTGACCAGGAAATTCTTGTTTCTAAAGCTAAAATTTTGCAGAATTATCTCCTTATTGACAGTTTACGGGGCTTCTTAGTTTAGGAATTTCAATTAGCTCCTCAATTACTTTCAGAAATAATTTACTAGTATCTGTGGTTATTTTTATTATGTTTAAAAGAATTGTTACTAGACAACAATGGAAATCATTGAAAACCATTGAATGAACAACGTTTATTGTTATACCACGTTCAAATTAAATTTCTTTAATTAGTATTTATTTTCAACTCTAATGAGTTTTATTGATAACTAATTTTAACAAATGACATAAATGCTGAAATATACTTATGATCTGATCTTCTAAGGATACAGAAGTTCAGGAGAATCTCTTCATAACTGTAAGATTTAGGTTGATAAAATTGTTATAACAAATAATATTTATATTATTTTAACACAGCATATATGGTTGAATGTGGGTGCTGACTGTGGTAAATTCCTGTACTAGATGACCTTGACTTTTTGCACTTCAGTTTCCTCATCTTGAAAATGGGTTTAATAAAAACTAGACATCAGATAATTTTGTTATTAGGATAAAATAAGTTTTTAAAAAATACTTAGTAGTTGTATAAGTAAATGCTAGCTAATATGAATAGAAATATTTGTCTATTATGACTATGAATCAGTATTTTTTTAAAGTATACTTCCTTTCCCCAATATGTTCATCTATACCTTGTACAGTTAAAACAATATTTTCCATCTTTCTTATACAGAGAAAGGGTAGGATTATGCTATATGTTCTGAAATTAAAACTTGTAATGTGAAATATTACTCTGCTTCAGGACAAACTGTCAAAACAAACATCTTATGCTGGGTGTGATGGCTCGTGCCTGTAATCCCAGCACTTTGGGAGGCCGAGGCAGGCAGATCATGAGGTCAGGAGTTTGAGACCAGCCTGGCCAACATAGTGAAATCCCGTCTCTACTAAAAATACAAAAATTAGCCAGGCATGGTGGTGTATGCCTGTAGTCCCAGCTGCTTGGGAGACTGAGGCAGGAGAATTGCTTGAACCTAGGAGGCAGAGGTTTTGGAGAGCAGAGATTGTGCTGCTGCACTCCAGCCTGGGTGACAGAGCGAGACTCTGTCTCAAAAAAAAAAAGAAAAAAAATCATATAGTTCTTAACTGACGAAGAATATTTCAGTTTCATCTGGTAATGCTACACTAGGCATCAATATTTTTGGTATAAAGCAGAAATGAAGTTAATACCATTTACTATGCTAAATACTTGACTTTTCACCTTATCTAGTTTTAGTAATAGTCATGTGAGTTTGGTATGATTTTGTCTATTATAAATGATAAAACCAGTCTCTGAAAAGCTCATCTACCAGGCCAAGGAAAGTCATAATCATGCAGGAAATGAATGCCTAGGGCCTCCTAGTTGCCCTATTGCTTGTTTCTCAGGAGGGAGATTCTGGTTGAAGGTAGGTCAGTCTAGAACTATCTAGCTGGTTTCCAGCCTTGTGCTCCGTAACAGAGACTTGGCTTGAGACCTGGCTCTTCATCATCAGCTATGTGACCACAGCCCATGACTTAATTTGTCAGAAATTTAGTTTCCTTTCCTATAAAAATCAGAATTTTCATAAAAACTGTATTAGATCATGTCCATAAAACTTTGGTTGCAATTTAAGGTATTGTTTTGACTTAAAATGATACTAATAAAAGTGTGATTTTGAGTTAAGAGAACAAATAAAGACATCTAAAATAGGAAACCCCATAAACTATCAATAAGAAAATAATTTCATATAATTTAAGCTTTAGAAACAAGACTTTCCTGGTTAAATTCACTCAGATGTAAAATCACATGGGAAATGTTTCCTTCACTGGGGTAATGCATTAGTTCCAGAAAGAGAGAAAGAGAGAGAAAGAAATTAGAAGGATGCAATAAGCAACATTCTTTTTAGTACTGTAGTCATTCATTTGAGATTGTTTCCGTTTCTTGTAATTAGAATACTATATAAAAAGGAAGTAATTTTCATTGAGTGATTTCATTCCTTATCTCCAAAATGTGGGTACCTGATGCCTAGAGAGTATCTAAAGGCATTTAAGAAGAATTTTTTTTTTTAGATGGAGTCTCGCTCTGTTGCCCAGGCTAGAGTGCAATGGCGCCACCTCGGCTCATCACAACCTCCACCTCCTGGGTTCAAGTGATTCTCCTGCCTCAGCCTCAGAGTAGCTGGGATTATAGGTGCCCACCACCATGACTGGCTCATTTTTTTTTTGTATTTTTAGTAGAGATGAGGTTTTGCCATGTTAGTGAGGCTGGTCTCAAACTCCTGACCTCAGATGATCCACCTGCCTCAGCCTCCTAAAGTGCTGGGATTACAGATGTGAGTCACCATGCCCAGACCACAGGAAGAAATTTTTTAAAAAAGAAAAAATATTTTAATCAAGTCTGCCAATCTTGGGGACAAAAGCCAAGAGATATAAAAATTGGTTATAAGATACACTAATCGATATTATTTTTACACAATACTTTCAAACACAATATATAATAAGATATTTCATAAAGAAATGAGTTAAATACTGAAGGTGCGATAACTGTATGGAAAAATGGAAGATCATTAAGCTTCCACATGTTGCTCACTGTGCAGTCTTGGATATTAGCACCATGAGTTATTGAGAAAAACTGCAATAAAACAGAATGCATCTAGTAAGCATCCCATTTTTTGTTCCATTGAAACAAGAAAAAAAAAAAAACCTTCAAATAAGTGCATGCAAATGCCAGTATTTTTCTCATAACTTACATTCGTCAACGAGAATCACCAAAAATGCTAAAAGCAATCAGCATAAACTTTGAACCACAGAGAAATAGTGATGCAGTGTAGCGACTTCCTTAATGTGAATAGCATTAAGGAGCATCTGAACACTGCCACTATTAAGATGACTACAAATTGTAGCCGATCAAACCAGAAGGAGCCTTGAATGTATTTGCTGGGAATTGCTTAAGGCTTAAACACCAGGGACTTGAAACAAACTGTTCTTATCACCTTTTTCCAAACAGAGATTTAAATTTACAATGAAAGTGCCAGCACCAGCTGCACTTAAAGAAAGCACCACATGTCTCGATAAGCTCCAAGAAAATGGAATGGAGCCCAGTTCAAGCTGGAGGTGTTGTCTGGCTGTAGCCAGCTGGGTGACGCCAAGCTGAAAGTGATGAGGTGCTAATTAAAGTGGATTGAACAGAGTCTCATTGTAGGCACCTGCCAGTGGCCTCTGCAGAATCATCTAGAGCCCTGGGCATATCGCCCAGCCTGTCCGGCCACAGCAACTGAGCGTGAATTCCAGCATCTCTTATCTGGCACCTCACCTTTCCGATTTTCCCCACTGTAGTTTTAGTTGGAGATAATGACTCCTTCTGCCCCTTGCTCCTATTTACTGATTCCCCCAAGGTATAGTTGTCACATGTTGCAAAGTGTTGAGCACAGACTCTTTCTGAGAGCAGATTTTTTTTTAAAAAAGACAATACATTAAGGTCTACGTTAAAAAAAAAAAAACCAAAAATCAACAGTGCAAAAAATTACTCTTAAATATGCAAGAAATGATCTCTTCAGTTTTGGAATACAGTGTCCCATTTGTTCCATTCACACTTTTCTCACCTCTTCCTTCCCGAGCCACAGAAGATGATGCTACAGCCAGGATGACATTGTAGTGATGGATCAGTTAAAAATGTTTGCAGCAGCTGTGGAAGCTGCTTTTCAAAACAGAGAACGCAACATGACCTGAAGCAGCTGAATCACTAAAATAAAAAACACTTTCTTCCTATTTAAAATCCTAGCTTTTTGTTACCAAAGTTTTCATGACTTTAGACACTTTAATACAAAAATATATTGATTATCTAACATGCAGTGTATTTACTAAATGGCCGCATGCATCTGTTTGTTCCTCACAGGATTAGTAACCTGCTGAAGAGCTATCCTACAAACCATAGCAGTGCCAAGGCATATTGTGAACTTCAGGAGTCTGTGTAATCTAAATTTTCTCATTACCCAAAAGATGTCTTTGCAACTGTCCTATGTCAGAAGCCATCACTTTGCCAGGAAACTTGCTTCTTTACTGTGTCTCTTAAGAAGTTCTTTGATAAACGACAGACATCTATATTCGTATACTTTCTTCCAGCCCTGTTTTCTGTAGAAATGGAATGAATCCACATTTCCTTATTTATACATGTTTCCTTCAGGTTGGCACAAAAATGTTACTGGCTGTCAGGATAGTCAGGTGTTAGGGGTAATTCTGGCTTTATGACTTACCAGCCTAGTGGCCTTTTGGGCAAGTTACTTAACCTCTTACTGTCTCTGTTTCCTCATCTGTAAAATGGGTATAATACTATCTTAGAGGGCTGGTGTCTGTATTAGTGAATATGACATATGTAAGCGATAGCACAGTGCATGGTGGGTACATAGTATTGGTTCCAGGGTGGGTCAGTGGCAATGGTCAACCAATCTGAGGAGAAGAAGGAAAAGCGGTTCTGTGAACAGAGAGGATAAGTTTTACTTGGGCAAATTGAAATGAGCTATGTATGGGACATCCATGGATATTTCCACACGACAGCTAAAATGCAAAGCCAATAATATTTAGGATACCTGCACTAGGCAGGTAGATGTGGGTGATTTAAAAATACAGTTTAATCCATGAGTATGGATAAAATTTCTAAGATCAAGCATTTGGAATGATAAGTCTGAGGACGGAATCTAAGAGAAGAATATCTATAGTCAATGAAGGTGGAGCCAGAATGAGAAAGAGGCAGAATGACTGCAGAAAAACCACAGGATATCAATGATTAAATTACACACTGTTACCTGAAAGAAGGTATAATGGGACATGTTTAATGATGTACTACAAAGTGGACACTTGGCAATCCTTTAAACAGAAACTTTGTGAGATTTCTATAGAAGATAATGGAATCCATTGAAAGGAATTGAGAGGATAATGAGAGAAGAAAAATGGAAGGTAAGCAGGTACAACATTGTTTCAATAAATTTGTCTAGAAAGGGAAGGAAGAAGGATCTGGGCCTGAGGCGAAAGAGCACAGGTGGACGTGTTCACCTTAGAAAGGAGAAGGGACATTGTTTCTTTGGTTAATATAATCCATCTTTTTCTCTTCTTCTTGAGCACTAGGATCTCAAGCACTTGGCTCATACCCAGTTTCTGATATATTTCCTTCTCCTCACAATTTTTGGAGCTTTACTTAGACATTTTTGCAACTAGTAGCTCACCAGTCATATTGTCAAGTTCTCTCAGTACTTTAAGGTGTAATGTGGAGACCTAACGGATGGGATCTAATCAAAAGATTATACTCTCTTCCTTCCTTCTTTCACTTTTTTTTGCTTTCTCTTTCTTTCTCTTTTTTCTTTTCCTTTCTCTCTCTCTCTGTTGCTCATGCTTTTTCCCTTTCTTTTCTTTTCTTTTCTTTCTTTCTTTCCTACCCATAGATTTATTTTAAATGTCTAGTGTAAAGGCTTTTCTTTTCAGTAGAAAAAATAAATTCAGATGTTGGATTCCTCAGTGTTCACATAGCTGGGATTCCCTGACACTTACGGAAGCTCTGCTTCCTCTGAACACTCATGGGTTTTCTTGTAGCAGAGAACTTTACCTTCTGGAATAGAAATGGAAATACATGGCACTTATGCCCTATTCCTGCTGCTTGCATCCGCGGCAGAGATAACTAAGTACTCACGACAGCTTTCCTACACAGAGTGTAAGAGCCTCACACTTCTCCTGATCATCCTCCTCCAGGAAGGGCAGTATTAGCCCCAAGTTGACACTTGAGTTGACAGCGATTTGACATCCCTCCTCTTTGTGACTTCTATCATCTTGATCTACTTGTCCCAATCTTTATTCCTTACAGTTTTTCTTGTCATTTGTACTTCTCTGTCCATCTCCTTTCCCCAAATAATCCTTTTAGTATGAGAGATCATTGTTTTTCTCTTTAGGAAAGATAAGCTCATTTACAAAATTATTAAAGGATTTAGCGTTCTTTTTCCCTCATCCATCAAATGATGAAACATCTTAGGCTAAAATTGGCCAAATCTTAACACAGTCAAATAAGTATTCCTAAATCCTTTTCACAAATTATTCTAGAATCTGCATAAATGCTTTAAACATCTTTTGAGAAAGAGCTCTTCTATGTTGCCTCAAGTCTAGTAGGTACCGTTGAGCAACGATGCCAGACAGCAGAGAAAGAGGAAGAGTTGTCAAGACGTAAGTCATAGTCATAAAAACTGAGATGGTGAAACAGTGCTCAAGGGAGAAGCTGACAACGCATGCATCTGTTTAGCTAGGTTCACATACTCAGATAAAATAATCACCACCATCCTATATTTTGAAAGCAGTAATGACTTATGCCCAAGGGTGTCATTTTCAAAAAGTGTTCACATACAAGTTTTCTTTAAAACTAGATGTTTAGCATTGTATTTTATCCTTATTGTTGATTTTCAGGTGCAACAATGGATGTCAATGAGTTCTAGAAAACCAAGGAAATAGAAAGGTAAAGACTTGGGGGGCTAAAGAACTAATTATGATGACCCTGACTGCTTTTAGGCCCTGGGTTCCTAGTGCAGTTGTCACATGCCGCCTACCAAAGTGTTTTCTTAGAAAAAGTTAGGAACGATACTGGTGGCAGCATATATCTTTGCCAGAGTTATGATCTTTCTCACTGTTACTTGAATCTACATAAAATAATGATGTATTCATCACACTCAAAACTCAATCTCAAACAAAATGACCAGTAATTGAAAAAACAAAGGTAATTGGCCATGAATGATGGAAGAAATTTCATAAGGATCTTAATGACTGAAAAAGGTTCAATAACTCTACAGCAGTGGAAATATTTTAAGCATCACAAGCCTTAATATGAGTCTATCGGCAAGGAAAATTTAAAAGAGTTCTTGATAGTATAGCATCATGCAATGATTTGACTCTACTCTATAATTTCTAAAATGGACTGCATTTGATGAACTGATCAGCAATCCCTCCCCTTACGTACCAGCCACTTCAGGCTCATTGAATGGCATGGGCCTTGCTTTTCTGAACACAACTGTCCAGGTTATTGAACATGCTAGACTCTGTAGGCACACAAGGAAGCATCTTTCCCCATCCAACTACTGCCTTCAGTCCTATCATGTCAGATTCATCTATTCATCCATGAAACCAATATTTACTGAACACCCGCTATGTGCCAAGTACCATTTAAGGCTCATTAGATTATGCAAGGAAACAAAACAGAAGATACACAACAATCTTATCTTCCTGGAGCTTAATTTTTTTTTTGAATTTTTACTCCATTTTATTGTTTTTTTTGTTTTTGTTTTTTGTGGCGCTTAAATTCTCATGGGGGAGACAAACATAATGATTCTTTTCTGTCCCTAAACTCACACATATTCCATGGGTTTTCTAGTATTGTTCATGTATTAACAGTGTCAATTTCAGCTATTCCGAACCCCATTCTGTCCACACTCCAATGTTCATTTCATTTCCAATTCAAAGCTCCTTTCTCTCTTCCAGCTCAAGCTAGCCTACACTGGGAAACTTGTGATAAGGAGAGGGGAAGAGCTCTCTGCCTTCTATCTCCTTGTTCTTCCTTTTCTTCTCCTCATTAGCTTCTGCTTCCGAGTCTTTCCAACTGCAAGAGGCCCAGGCCAAGTTATTCTAAGAGCTCTGTGGACACTCAACTCCACATACTAAGGAAAAGAGCCTCCCAAGAGTTTTTGTAACCATGTGGACACCGATGTGGTGTGAGGTGTTAGTCTCCTCTTCAGCTCCTCATTTAAATCTGAACAAATGGTTCTCTTTTGAAGTTTACCTTGAAGTGGGAAAAGAAAACCTCATTTCGCTTGCCCAGTGGAAATAAGATGCTGCAGCACTACCCTTGATAGGCCTATATTTTTCTTTCACCAAGTGTTCTTTACTCTCCAGCTAGTCTCACAATATTTACCTGGTGGTGGGTGATGGGGTAAGGGCTAAAGCACCACTTATCCTATTTATTAGCAAAGCCCTTCTGGATGGTGCAGTTCAGTAGAAATACAATGAAAGCCACATACATGATTTTGAATTTTCTAGTAGCCACATTTAAAATGTCCAAAGAAACAGGTGAAATTAATTTTAATATGTTTAATTCTACTGGACTAATCTAAAATTTTATTATTTCAATATGCAACAAGTATTAATGAGATATTTTACATTTTTTCACATGACATTATTGAAATCCGGTGTGTATTTAACTTCCAGGACATCTCAGTTCCACTAGCCACATCTCAAGTGCTCAATGGCCTCTTGTGCCAAAGGCCTACCATACAGGACAGTGCAGAGATAAATTTTCCCTTGAAAGTGGGGTAACAGTTACTTTTTATTCTTACAACCTCTGCCAAAACTGTGAGACAATCGCAAAAGTCAATTCAACATCCTGAGCCTTCAGACACCTTTCCTGCCAATCACAGCATCCCCTCTGCCACTCCCACCTCCTCTCCATATCTCCTCCTCCTCATCTTCCTTCTGGTCATTCTCTTTTTCTCTCTCCCCTTCCCTCCCTCTCTCTCTAATTTACTTACATTGATCCATCACGTTCACATAACAGGCATTGGGGTCCTAATTGAGGAGAGAATTTCCATAAAGTGGTTGGGAAATAAATGAATGGATTCTCAAATAGACCCTCTTGATCCCAGTTTCCTTCCTCCTTCCTTCCTCTTTTTATTCCCTTCCTTCCTAAAATATTCACTATGATAAATTATAATCTTGTGTAAAATGTTGCCAGCTTGCAGTTTGTATGTGGAAAGGCAAGCAAAGCAAAAAAGAATCTCGTAAAGGTGTCCTAACATTTTATTTCTCATCCTAAAATTTCATTATGGTGCCATTTTGTTTAGGGAAGGGGTTTGGAAATACAGGATTTTACTAGCGCATGTAACTAGAGATATACAGACTAAATATTAAATGTAAGATTTCTTTGTTTCTTTCTTTTTTTTTTTTGACACGGAATCTTGCTTTGTGCCCAGGCTAAAGTGCAACGACATAATCTTGGCTCACCGCAAACTCTGCCTCCAGTTCAAGCAATTCTCCTGCCTCAGCCTCCCAAGTAGCTGGGATTACAGGCGCCCACCACCACCCTCCGATAATTGTTTGTATTTTAGTAGAGATGGGGATTCACTGTGTTGCCCAGGCTGGTCTCAAACTCCTAAACTCAGGTAAGCCACCCGTCACAGCCTCCCAACATGCTGGGATTACAGGTGTGAGCCACTGCACCCGCCCTAAATGAAAGATTTCTTTTAGGCTAGTGGATTTTCCAAGTTCTTTCATTCTTTATTTGGTTGCAAAAAGCAGATAGGCTCAATGATAAATATCTAGAGAAAAAAAACCACATAAACCTGGGATTGGGAAAAAAAATTCATCTAGTAGCATCCCCAGATAAAGAAAATGTTTTTTCATTGTTTATTTTCAAATAAGTTATGACCCCCTAATTTCAAAGGAAAGATTTAAATTACATTTCTCTGTACTGGTATGGTGCTTCAAAAAATGATAAAGTTACTTGCTATGTTCAGGAAAATTATTTACTGTAAGTTGAGAGTTAGAGACTGAAAAGTAAATATCCAAATTTCCTAAAGCTGACATTTGGTCGGATTTTAAATTATCTTTAAACCAGTTACTAATTAAATAGCCGATATACTGAAGAAAGTGATTTTAGAAATACCTTAGGTTATTTCTTCTGTCTGAATTACTGTCATAACTATGAGAAGGTAAGATACCATCTTTAAAATGAAATATGAAATTTACGTCTTATCCAGTTTTGAATAATAAAGATCTCATTGCTGTTTCCACAAGGTAAGTACCTGCAAAAAGTCAAACAGGGCAATTATATTCTGCCTATATACATTTCTCTTTGCCTATATACAATTTTAATTTGATTCAGGCTTAAAACAGTTTCTATTCAACAACTGTTTACACCTGGATGAGGTAAAGCATTTCAGCCATTAGTGGAGTGAATTCCATAAATATTACTGCAAAATTCTTGGAAACCCTTCAATATTAAAACACCCTGCAAAGAGAGTACATTATTTAATCAAATAGGATACTAATGAGTCCTTATTAAACCTTCCAGATAAACATTGTATTGACATCTAGTGGCTACAGAGGCTGATACCAGACATATTATATTGAAAGCATATGGAGTAGCTTAATATGTTTTCCATTTAAAAATCTCTTGAATGAAAAATGAGCAAAGTATACATAACAATGAATAATGCTAAGGTATTGACAAGAAAATATAAATGTCTTTGTATTGATATGTTAAATGCCAGGGATGGATTTGTGATGGTCTGAAGAAAGAACAGTATCAGAGCTGCCCAAGAAATATATAAAATATACCCAGATATTTGGTGGTAGATTTACTAGAGCATGCAAATAACAATGTCAACCACTGTTTACAGAGTTCTACCTACATCTAATCCTGCAATGTGCTTAACAGATCTTATCTCATTTAGACTTCAAAAATATCCTTGAAATAAAATATGATTTATACCTTGTGTTACCACTGAGGAGACAGACCATAAGAGGTGAAATTTAAGTAAGGGTTACACAACTAGTGAAACTGCAGTCAGGATCTGGAACCTGACCTGACCAAAACTGAAGTCCAAACTCAGGGAAGCCATGCTCCTTTCTATAAATAAAGTATCTCTGTGCATTAATGACTTTATTTAAAATTAACAAATTAAAAATAATTGTATTAATCCTTTCAACTCACTTTTTGACATTTTAAACTCACTATGTGACAACTGAAATTTGCTCTTTGATCTTAGAGCAATTATTCCTGCTGCACGTTAATTTGAACTTGTTTCTACATCCAGGACTTGACATCCATCATCATGTGACACATATGTGTGTTCAATAGTTCAGAAATACAACCCACCCACAAAGAAGATAGGGTTCTCTCACTGGTATATATTTCTTTGACTTTAAAAAATATTTTTGTGTGTGTTTCTTTGCCTCTGAAAGAAGATTTATTTGAAAAGCTGTCATAGAAAAGTGCCATGGCAAGAAGTAAATTTACAAGAGGAAGTTGACAAAATTCAAGGTGGTGACCTGGCAAATGAGAATGTGGAACTTGAAAAAGGGCATGAGAACAAGAAAGGGAAGAGGAACAGATGGGTACAGGGAGCAGTTGGAGGTAGAATCTGATGGGAAGGGAAATGGCGAGCAGGAGCACCAGGGGATAGAAGCAGGGATAATGATGGATTTTACAAAGCTCAGTTTCTGTGGGAAACAGGCCCTTGAGGTGGAAGACAAAGGGCGGCAGCCATTCTTTTTATAATTCTTCAAATAAGTACATAATTTGCATAACTTGATTGAAAGAAAATCAGAACAGTTATAGAAGTATATAACTATCAGTCCTCGGTCTTCCTTCCTGGCTCTTTGGCCCTTTGGATGATCCTGGTACAGAATCAGATGTGTGCATTAGAATAAAATGGGTTGTGGAAAGGAAGAAGAACATGGCTTAAAAAACACATGTGTTTCTAAGGCCTACAGCAATTCCAGGAACTCTAGAGAGGCTCTTGGTCATCCGTGTTGCAGAACCACCCTCTGCAGAAGGACTTTGCTGCAGAAACATTTATTAAGCATGGCTGTCAGTCCACAGGCTGACTCCTATCCAGACCCATAATCTAGGGTCAGCTTAGGACAGAAGGAGTGTAGGAAAAGAGAATGAGGAGCTGAATTGCATAGGATGTGTTTAAGAAGCACACTGACGAGGTGTTCATAATGAGTAAGGAAAATGACAAGAAGTCTAAAAGTAGAATTTTGTATAGGAAAGTGATGAGCTATTGGGAAGAGATAGATAGAAAACTAGAGTCTGAAACAGAAGTCCACCATAATGAGATAAAAAATCACTAAGGTCTTAACTTAGCTCTTGGATGAAGATTTAAGAAAGGAATAGAACCTGCCTGTGGTGTTTTTTTTTTTTTTTTTTTAGATAAAGGGAAAGAAATAGATAATGTTGAAAAGGAAACTTTTTCATGCTTAAACTCGTGGATAAGACACCAAAATAGCTAAAGAAAGGATATTGAATGAGAGCTGAAAACTCAGAGGGATAACAGTTGATCTGTAGTAATTTAGGGGATCAAATAGTATAAAAGGGAAAATAAGAAAGAAGTTGAGAGTAGATGAGAGGCTGTAAGCGACTTTAACAGAATCACTGGGTATGTTGATGCGATGCTTCTCAGAAAAGACAGCAGATCAAGGAGCTGTTCCCTGAAATCGACTGCAACATGGAGAAGCGTTTTTAGAAACCACGTACAGGAGAAGACATTGGTGTCTTTTCAGACCAAATTAGAGAAAACTGAGGCGGATAGCATTTACAGAAGTGGTTCTCAAATTTTGTTGCACATCAAAATCTCCTGGACTGCTGATAATCACCAAGAAATCAGAATGTGTCCAGTGGAAGCCAAGTCTTAGAATTTGTAAAGGATTCTCACGAGATTCCAATTGCAGGGAAGCATAAGAACCACTGATAGAGCATGCTTTAAAATTCTGGAGGGCAGTTGAAAAACAGGTGCTAGGTGGATTGGTCAAAAAAGGACAGAAGTCATCTCGTGTTGTGGAAAGTGTGGTTTATTAATAACCCACATCCAACCTAACACTAGCCCCTCACTGGATTGTACTGCTTTCTTTATCTTTTCCTTCCACCAAGGCTCCCTCATAGTTTACTTTTGTGATTGTGATGCATTGGATTTTCCCTTACCATCTCAGTATATTAACATACTGAGCACACAGATTACAGAACTTTGTATGTCAATTGAAAAATGAAAAATGCTAGGTTGATGAAAAGTTGGCATAAATTAGTCACAACATATTCAAAAATACAGCTTGAATGCTGAGCTACACACAGGATATGCATAAAAATCTGATGCAGTGATTATTCGTGCACAGGGCATTGGATTTATGCTATCATCCTTTAAACATTAACAACTTATGAGGTATCAGAAAGGCTTCCATTCAAATTTCTGAGGTGTCTTCAAACAATACATTTTGCTCTGCTTTAGTCTTACTTTTTAAAAACATGGTTTGTTTTTGTTGTTGTCACAGAAAATTTGTTTTCCATAAGAAATAAACTTTTATTTAAAAATTCTGACAAATACTGGGGTACATCTTATTTTTCTTCTTTGATTAGGCTTCTGAATCATCTGCCTTTGTTTTGATGCCAAACAAGATTAAAGTTTCAAGTACAGCATGCCAAATTTATAATGTGAATTAAAAACAAAATTACTTACAAGAAACCAATATCAGCACCTAGGGACAAGGCTCAGCTATTAGCATAATTTACACCAGTGAAGATACTACCCTAATTATTTGTGGTCAATTATCAATTACTGGTCAATGCTAGAATCATTCACCATAATTATTTCCCTGTGGCATCTTCCCCAGATATAATGGAGAACTTCATCATATTTTCTTTTTCCTAGAAAAACAATAATTACTTGTTTCTATGAGATTTTCAATCTTTGAGAAAACCAAATCTAAATTTTCACTACTGAGGATTTCCCTAAAATTTTAAATCTTCGCGTTTTAAATATCTAAAGCAAAGAACTAAATATATTCATTGTCTACAAGGTATTTGGAAAAAAACATCTAAAATTTTGCTATTCCTATCCTTATTATTTTTAACTGATTTCAATTCTGAATTTTTTTGAATTTGATAAGATTAATTTATACTTCACAAGTTAACATTTTTAACATTAATTCATTTTCTTCCATATATTGTTCCTGTCTATTAAAATCAATCCCAAAGCCTGCAAACACCAGCCTTACATTTGAATTCCTAATGACTCCTCCTATTGTCTCATTTCTGTTTGAACCTGTCAATCAAGGGTGAAAAGTGCTAATCACTCCCAGAAACCCCAATCTTGCTCACAAAAGTACCAGTCACTGAAAAAATAATACCGATTGGTCATGGATGGGCAGGAAATCTCACTAGGGATCTAACCGCACAATGGAGTTTATTAAGCCCATTTTGCTCAAGTCCAGCTCTCTCTGCATGCAAGGGTCTGAGACTTTAATTTCAAAGTCAGCTAAAACCGGCTAAGGTAACTTATATTCATTAGCTAGGCTCTGACTGAAGCGCTGTAAAATCTCCTGGTTGGTGCTTTTGGCTTTCGATAATAGCAGTAGCATTTATTTTTACTCTTAATTTTTGTCCTCGTCTTTTTAAAGAGGGGGACGAGATTTAGTTGGATGCTAGCTGTTTTAAATTCTTAATTGGTCCAAGTTCTTTTTTAGCTGCTGATCATTTTCATACTTCACTCCTGTAAATGACTAAACATCCACAATAAAGATATTTCTCATTAATTCTCCCTATGCAGCAGTGCCCCTTCTCAAAGCCGTGGCTGCATTTATTACTGAATGGCAGTTATGATGTGTATATACAGCATGGACCATAAAGTATTGTAGCCTCAGGTCACAGAAGGGGATGAAGTTCAGCAGTCTTATTGTCCACATTACACAGAACACCAACTTTCTTCCAGTCGTGCTTTTTTCTTTTTTTCTTTTTTTTTTTTTTTTTTTTTTTTTTTTTTTTTTTTTTTTTTAACTGTAGCTTATTTGCTTTCTTAGAGGTGGCAGCTGCAAAGGGCTGGTGTGAAGGAAGAAAGGAAGACGGCACTATCATTAAAGAATAAACAGTAATTACCTTGTAGAAATCTCTAGAGTGATTGATTACCTCTTCAGTTTATAAGAACAGGCCTGGGAATATACAATAATTGATTTCTATTACTTATGTGTATTTTCCTTTTAACTTTCTAAAGAAACAATGTGGTTTAATTGACTTTAATTTCAGATTACGCATTTTTATGACTTCTGGAGTTGGCTAGGAATTAAAATGAACAGACTTGTAGCCCCATGAGCCATATTATCAATTGAAAACAAAAAGACATGGTGTGTGTATGTGTGTGAGTGTGTATGTGTGTGAGTGTGTGTGTGTGAGAGAGAGATGTTATATGTCATTACATGTCTTGTACTTATCACTGGGTTGCTTTTGTCTTTTAATGTAGGTAGTTGCTAGGTTTAGACTGAGTTAGAGAAACTCCAGGTTTAATCAAAATGTGAGGCTAAGAGGTGCTTATACAAGGTCTGGCATAGGCATAATAGAGAGAACACTTCTTTGATGCAAACCTGACAGATATGTACAGGACAGTCAGTTGAGCAGGGTCAAGCTGGGCATCGTGAGACCTCAAATTGTGCTGTCCCTGCTGAAATGCCACGGTCTAGTCAAAATCCTGTAAAACTGCAGGAAACGGAATTTATTTAACCTGTACCTTCAACTTATACTTTGATATGATGAAAATCAGACATGTTTTGGAATAACTGTATACCTTTTGTTGGCTGGGAAATTGAGGCATGAATTGCCACATAATTCATCTGGTATTAAAGGAATGAAATTGAAACCAGACCCTTGGACCTGACAATACTGACAGTCGGCTTAGGCCATGTAATATTTTGCCATTAGACAAAGCAGACATAATGGTCTTCTCTGAGGCATTCTATCTTCTGGCTTCTTGCAGATTACTTTAGCAATACGTCTCTGACACATTACACGTATACACATGTGATATACTATATCTTTCTCATTTATAAGATCTTTCATATTTTATAGTAAATATTAATTGGTCTTTCTTCACTTTTTTGAAATAATTGCTGTTTTAAAATTTTCATTTTTGTTGCTTAGCCCAGTATCTGGCATATTTCAGGTGACCAAAGTTTGTGTACCACAAGGTATAATGATGGATTTCTGTAGGATGGATGATTATCTTTCAGGCAGATGCTGAGATTTTCATTTCTCTTTGTTTGGACCAAAGCGATTAGTATACCGTTTATTCTTTGGTACTGTAAACAAAGCAATGGTGCAAAATAACAAAAGATAGCAGAGCTAAACAATGAAACAACATTTCCCTAAGTTCAGTGACACAAAAGCACTATAAATACCGTTATAGAGACATAAAACTCACTAGGAGTTAGTGCACCAACATTTGCAGGATCTAAAAAATGTTTCATTTTTAATATTAGTTTATACTATGATTTCAATAATGAAAAATCTGGATTAGCAAGAACGATAGTCTTAACACTTGTAGCTTAAAAACAAAATTTTTCTGAATGGAGAACATTTTTTCCTCTCTAAACATGGAACACAATTAAATATTTAAAGTAGCAAACAGATCCAAAATACAAGTTAGCTTCTTTTACTTCATTTATATATTATCTTATGATAACAAAATTGTGTGCCATATATTCAAAATGGTAATTAATTTCTGATATCTAATTTATACAGTTCTCTAAAAATAATATACAAGCATTCTCAAAATCCAAATGTAAAAAGATCTCAACTCAGTAAATTGTCAAGGAGTTGACACTGCTGATTAGCTTTCTATTGAAAGAATTATTGCTTCTATGTTGTGTGAAATATTTGTAACTATAGGAAATCAAATAGTTATATTTGAGGCTGTCATCTTAATAGTGAATAATTTCACAAACAATACAGTAGATCCAAATGATGTAGCTGAAATATGTGACCACCGACAGCACAGTATCACTTGGACAATGCCACCAATAGCATGAGTGACACTTGATGGTGGAACAGTGGGCGACTGATTCTTAGTGGTCATGCACTTTGTCAAGTATTCCTTTTTCTTTTCCTTTTTTTTTTCCCTCCCTGGTGGCTATTTGTCATTCTCTGAAGACTACAGCCTTCTCTTCCCCTGGACCTTTTTGAACTCTGCTGTCTTTGAATATCATGGATATTGCAAAAGAAACTATTTACAAGGCAGTAATTATATGCCACCCCTCATGTAAAGGTAAATGATAATGAGGTATGTGCAAAGAATAGGCAGTCCTGTTAAAAGGATAAAGAGCGGCTTTTAAAACTTAGAGCCATACAAAATGCCTTATAGACTTGTTCTGGAGTAACTGTATCAATTAACCACGCTAAAAGCTCTAACTCAGATGGGCACGGCACACAGCATGTCTACTAGTGTTTTATTATCAAGTCCATTATGATGCGTTCTTGTCCTAGACAAAGGAATAACAGAGAAAGAATTCAGGCTGACAAATTAGACTTGAAATCAGTTTCATTTACATAACGACTGGAAGTTCATTAATAACAGAGTTTTAATTATTCATGCTCTTGTTTCACTAGATACAGCAGTTTTCCCCCTGCTGTGTGGGATGTCTGGAGTAGCTAAAATGAACCTTAGCAAACTGATAGGCTGCCCAGATACTCAGATGCTTTTCTATTTTCATACTACTAGAGAGGGGCGGGAATTGGGGGGGATGGAGAGCCTGTACAAACTGGGGCTGCGTAATGAGGAGAGATAGGGAGAGAAAAAAGGAAGGCACTAAATAGAAAGGAAGCTGGCCAGCATGGTTTCTTTGGGGCTGTATTACACATTTGCAGAAAAGAAAGAGAAGGAAAAAAATGCAAGAGAAGGAAAAAAATGTACAACGGTAAATTTGTATTTGATGGGAGATTCCACTTCAGACGATAATACTTTAAATATCAATCATTTCAAGATTTCCTGCTGGGGCATACTCCTAATATGATGATGTGTATGTATGCAATTCATTTCCTTTGCATATAGGAGCACTAGTGGGGTTTGTTTTTGTTTGCCTGTGTTTTTTTTAAAAAAGAAAAAAATAGAGGAAGTAGGAAAGAAACTTTTTTCTTCTTATATTACCTGGACAAACCTGAGTAACAAGCTTAAAGTAGGCTTTAATACAATTTTCTTTTAATGAGAGTAGTGGTGATATTTTCATTCTTACTGGCAATACATAATGACACCAAGGACAGTTTTCTGCAAAGAATTTAAACTGTCTTTACACACATCAATCTCCTGACCCAGCCTTGAACACGACCTTGTGAAGTAAGTAGTTGAGAGCCAATTGCTCAGGGGGTTATTGCGAGTCTGGTTCATTTGCTGTCTATATGTTTTACTAATTTAGGTAACTATCTCACAAAAAGAGAATCCACGACAGATAAAACAAGACCAAATTGTTCCCAACGTCTTTAAAGTCCGCTGAGAAGGGAAAAAGGCCAGAGGGAAACCTCTTTTCATTCTGAAATCTGACAACAGTTGCAGGCTTGGGTTTTCAGAGATGTCTCTAGAACAGTTTTGGAACAAAAGTTCTCAATTTGGGGAACCACCATCTAAATCAAATACGAGAAGTATTTTGAAGAAAATCATTTTAGCAAGGAGAATTCATATTTACCAAGAGCTGACCGAGTACCAAACACTCAGTATATAAGAGTGTCTATACACTTCTGTTTGGTTTAAATGTAGAAAGGATTATTATATCTATTTCACTGAGGAAGAATTTGAGCCTCAGAGAAACCAAAGCACATCTAGTAAAGGGAGAAGGAATCCAACCCACATCTGCTTGACACCAACTCTCCCCTGCTATATACAAATTTGAAGAACATGACTATTTATATTTTCCCACAAAGTTTATACAACTTGTTATATATATATATATGTATGTATCTATATACATACATATATATATATACATACATATATATATACATGCATACATACATATATATATATATATATATATAGAGAGAGAGAGAGAGAGAGACAGAGAGAGAGAGAGAGACTCACTGCAACCTTAAACTCCTGGGCTCAAGCAATCCACCTGTCTCAGCCTGTTGAGTACCTGACACTACAGGCGTGCACTACCCCTCATGGCTAATTTTTGTACTTTTTGTAGAAACTTGGTTTTGTCATGTTGTCCAGGCTGGTCTCGAGCTCCTGGGCTCAAGTCATCCACCTGCCTTGGCCTCCCAAAGTGCTGGGATTACCAGCATGAGCCATTTCCTAACCAACTTATTTTTCTGTCCTTTTTTCTTTTTTTTTTTACCCTTTTCTTGATAAATAATTATCTATAAAATAAATATAATGACCTAATTTAAAGACTGTGGATAGCTTTCTTAGCTCTTGAATAATCAAAAAGTCTTAAAAGTCATATATCAAACAGTGAATAAGAAACTTGGAAAATCTCAGGAGCAAGGTGTTAATGAGATCAAGGCCAAGTAACAATAACTGAATAAAAGTTTGACTATACTACCTCATAACTTTCCATCAAATGCTGTGTTTATAGGTCATGCAGGAAAAAAAGTTAATCACCAGAATCTGCCATTTCTTAATTTAAGTCTGCTTCTATGTGAACATTTGTTCTACATACTGTGAAAAACAATCATGGGCCAATAAAGCAAACTTTTTCATTTCTTCCTCTCTCCCTCCCTCCTTCCTTCCCTCTCTCCCTACCTCTCTTCCTCCCTCCCTTCCTCCCTCTCTTCCTTCCTCTCTCTCTTTCTCCATCCTGTTTTCTTCTTTTCTTCCTTCTTTGTAAGACTATCAGCTATTCTTTTCTGTTTAGAAGACTTCTTGTGTACCGACAAATTTCAAATTTGTTTCATTTCAGGCCTTCATTCCTGGACAGTTTTCCCTGCCTTCCCACACCCAACTCTGCTTTCTGGCCTGTTTTACAAAGCTATCTTTATATAGGAGATTTTGAATGATGAATTACTGCTTCAGAGTGATCAGAAAGTATCAACATATTTACAACACTGTATCCTCTTTTTATCTCTCTGAAGTATATATAGATATTAAAGTACAAAGCGCTTGCATGACATGCCTAAGGGGAAAAAGTGTTTTTGAAAAGATAAAACAAGAACCTTTACTTGTGAACTGACTACCCCAAGCAACAAGCTCAATTTGAGTATAAAATGCAATAAATGGACAGTTAACACTATGTAAAAGTTAGAATCAGTGCAGGCAGCTGGGCATTACTGACACGCTATGATATCTGAGATAGCAGTCTCTCAAAAGTTGCCCTAGTTAACAGGAAAATTAAGCTAAAAAGGACACTGTTCTAAATCTTTGACCAAGGATTACTACAAACACCTGATATGTTCTTGAAAAAGATAATGAAAATAAAACCTCTTAAAAGGCTAAAAAAAAAAAAAAAGCTTTTACTGCTCAGTGGGTAATATGTTTGTTCTGCTTTAAAAACAGATTTAGTTCTCTATTTTCTGGGCTTCATTTCTCCTTTAAAAACTTAGAAACATTGCCAAAGGACAAAGAAAACAGTGGAAGGTTGTATGGGGAAGAGGAAGAGGTGGAAGAGACATCTGGATTACGTTTGATCTGGCAGCTCTCTCCCTTGCCCTGTTCAGTGGATGCTGCCCTGGGCAAGCAGAGGGGTCTGCCTGTACTAATATTTGATTTCCAGGTGTAAGTATTCACTCATCTAAATCCTGACCATATGCTCTCATACATCTGCATAAGTACTGCTGTTTCCTTTAAACTAATATAAAATGCACACTTGACAGAAGCATGTAAGATGGATGGTCCTGAAACAGGGAAAACTCCAGCGATTTTGAAGGGACCACGTAGTCTATTGCAATGTTTCTTATAGTCTGTGTCCTTGCATGTCTTTAGCCAAGTTAGAAGAAGCATTCAGAGGTAATTCGGTAGGACCCAGGAGAGCAAAAGTTTCTAGTCTTGTTTCATTCTCTGTTAATAAAGTAAAAGGGTTGGCTCTTCAAACTCCTAGGAGCATATCCAATCAATGGGGAACCAGTAAATATACACAAATTCTGCAATGCATGCTGCCCAAGATTCTGATACTTGATGTCTGAACTCAGGCCTAGGGAATCTGAAATTTTAAAGAAAGTTTTAAGAGATTATAATATAACTTGTCAAAGACAGGTTTTAGGAATAACCATCTCTCTCTCTTTCTTTTTTTTTTGGTCTAGATATATACATATATATATACACACACACATATATACATATATATATGTGTATATATATATATATATATTTTCTTGCACTTTAAGTTCTGAGGTACATGTGCAGAATATGCAAGACTGATGCATAGGTACATACATGGCAATGTGGTTTGCTGCCTCCATCCCCCTGTCACCTGTATCTGGCATTTCTCCCCATGGGGATAACCATCTCTCTAAGGTAAAATTACGCAGTTTTTTTAACTTTGAAAATGAATCAGTTCACAAGTTTATCTTAATTTCGCCGAAGTAAATCAGCTGTTGTAAAATTTGACTTTTAAAAAAATAAAATGAAACCAATATCGACTTCAGTTATGTGGTATGATATATAATGGACAGAAAATAATATTCTGGAAATATCAATCCAATCACTTCAAACACTATATATATATAGTATTATATAATTAATAGAAATCATTAATATAAAAATTTACGTGACAAAAATAAAAATAGACAAGTGGGAGGACATCAAACTAAAAAGCATCTGCATAAGAAAATAATTAACAGAGTAAAAAAGCAACCTAAGAAATACAAATGGCCAACAAGTATATGAAGATATTCAACATCACTAATCAGCAGGGAAATGCAAATCAAAACCGCAAGGAGATGTCACCTTACTCCTCTTAGGCTGCTTATTACAAAAATAACAAAAGACAAAGTGTTGGTGAGGCTCTGGAGTAATGGAAACCCTTGCAAACTGCTGGTAGGAATGCAAAATGGTGCAGTCACTATGGAAAACAGCATGGAGGGCATTTAAAATATTAAAACTAGACCTACCATATGATCCAGCAATCCTGCTGCTTAGTAAACACACACACACACACACACACACACACACATACACACACACACACTCTAAGGAAATAAAATCAGAATCTTAAAGAGATTATTAAGACTCTCATGTTCGTTGCAGTATTATTCACAATGACCAAGATGTGGAAACAATCTGAATGCCCACAGACAGATGAATGGATAAAGAAAATGTGGTATGCACATAAAATGAAATGTTACTACACCTTAAATGAAGAAGGAAATTCTGCAATATGTGACATGGATGAACCTTGAGAACATTATGTGATGTGAAATAAGCCAATTACAGAAGGACAAATACATCACGATTCTACTTGATGTATAGTAAACTCACAGATGCAGAGTAGAATGGTGGTTAGCAGGGTTTGGAGAAAGGAGGAATTGGAGAGTTGTGATAGAACAGGAGACAGACAAATTCCTAGGCACACAGGGACAGGTCCTGGTGAAACCTGACCTTCAAGCCCATGACAGTCTAAAGCCTGAAAACTGAGCTGCCAGTTCTGGATAGAGTCCATGACCAAGGTGACAACTTCTTTGGTGCCTTTTAACCAATTGAGTGGTATTTTTTCCAAGACCCCCACAGACCAATCAGCACACATTACCCCATTCTGAGCCCTTAAAAACCCTGGACTCAGCCACACAGATGACTATCTGCTTTTGGGCCCCCTCTCACACAGAGGGCTACCCACTCTCAGGTCCCCTCTCCACTGAGAGCTTTTCTCTGTCACTCAATAAAATTATTCTCTGCCCCACTCACTCTCTGATGTCTGTATACCTTATTCATCCTGGTCGTGGGACAAGAATCTGGACCTTGCTGAGCTGCAGGCAGTAGGAATGAAGTGTAACATGCCCCCATTCACCAAGCTGCAGTCAGCAGGAATGAGAGAAACAGCTATAGCATTTCCTGGGGGCTCAGATCTCTGGACTCCCCTAGCAAAAGCTGTAACACTCCTTGGGACTCCCCAGTTTCTGGCATCTCCTAGTTTTCAGGCACCACTGCATCCCCCTCATTTAAACACTGGCACCCAACATGGCAGCCACTTTGTGGCTTGCCCTTTCCAGCCACAGGCTGAGTATCTGGGCTGGTAGTGCATGCTGAGTGCAGCCTGCTGGGCCAAAGTGGGTGGAGTGAGCCCAGCAAGCCTGAGTGAGGCCCTGGACAGAAGTCATGTGGCTGCTGTGATTTCCCACTGGGAAAGTGGAACCGTAGGAATCCTGTAACACTAACCCTCCCTCTGGCTGCAATCCACTCATCAAACTACAAAAGCTACAACAGATGATAATCAACATATAAAGTTTCCGTGATACAAGATGAATAAATTCTAAAACTATGCCATACAACATTGTGCCTATAGGTAATAATATGTTATTGTACACTCAAAAATCTATTAAGAGGGTAGGTCTTATAGTAAGTATTCTTACCACAATAAACAAAACAAAACAAAGAACATTTACCAACCAAAAACAACACAAACAATATTCACCAACCACCAGAAAACTGCTATTTTTTCAGGTCTATTTGCCAAACAGAACAGAGTCTACGTGGTTCAACTATTGAGTGTGTGAATTCGGGCAACATTGCTTAATTTCCCTGATTCTCAATTTTGTCATCAGTAAAACAAAAATGATAATATTTTTCATATTGAGCCTTTGTAAGAATTCAAGATAATACAAGTGAAAGCATCGTAGTTACTGAAAACACGGCAGTTAATATCCAATTGGAAGTTAGGTTGCCAATTTTGTCCACCAGTCATTCAATTCAAAATTTGAGGTTATGTAAATTCTATGGTGGCAAATTGAAGCACACATGTAATTTGCTCCAAGAATGACGTCAGTAATGATTCTGAAGCGCCTAGTATGGCTCCTCCTATGAAACGATGTGCGGCCTCCATTTGAAGAGTGTAACAGGTACTGAGTTGACCAGAAGGAGAAATTCTGAAAATATCAAAACTTTCATATTTCACTTCTGGATCATTTTACGTACAAAACCCAAATTTACAAAAAAAAAAAAAAAATCATTTGGCTGGAAATCTTGTCAATTTTCACTTGTAGTTTTAACAACGATTACAGAGGAATTTAACAAAAAATTTTTAAAAAGGTTTTTTCTAGTGGCGCTTTGCCGTATTTCAATTCTTTGAGTATTAGTCAATAATCAAATACTGTTCAATAATGGTATTGTTTTAATAAGCAAAAACTTAACTCTCTGAGAATGGCACAGAAAATACTACTAAAAAATAAATTAAAATTTCAGAAAAATAAGCTGATTAGTATGGAGTGTCTAAATTTTCCAGAATTCAAAAAAATTAATTAATAAATAAATAAATTTTCCTAGTTTGTTAAGAGTGGAGGTCCACATTTTTTTGTAGTATTTTGAAGTTTTTAAAAATAGGAAATAGAAAATTAATGCTCATGTACCATATTAACTTACTATTAAGCAAAGACACTTTTTCTATATTGGAGAGCACAGAGACATTTAATATTGTAGGGGAAATAGTTTTGTTGTGTTGTAAGGGAAAGAAAGAAGGTTTAGGAAAAAAAGAAATTTCTCAGCACTTGGAAAACCACCTTCACTGCATTTTTTAGCCTCTGAATTTGGTAGAATGTTTGTTTCCTTTCATGTTTTACACCTTTCTTTTAAAAGATGGAAAATGAATTTAGTACCATATTGGGGGATGCCTTCAGCTATTATGTAAATATCCAAAGGATAAATGAAATTTGAGTGAAACTTACAACTCTGTGCATTGGGCTTCAGTTCAGGTAAAATGTGACAAGGGAAAGAAGAAGAGAGGAAGGGAGAAGAGTCAAGGAAATAAAGTAGAAGTTGAGGAAGGAATGAAGTCAGAAAAATAAAAGAAGAAGAGAGCAAAGAGGAAGAAAACAGAAGACAACAGGAGGAGAGCAGAGAGGTGGGATGACAAGTTCTTTTATAAACTGTAGCAAAATCTGGAAGTATTTTGTGGGAGGGCAACTCAAAAGGCAGTATATGATGATGGTCAAAATACCCATAATGAAACTGCCTGAAAAGGTTTTGCTCTTCTAGGTTGAAAGCTATACCCTGTTTAGAAAAGAGGACGTGATGGAAGTATAAATGAAAATTTCATAAGCAGGTATTTATGGGGCCAAATATATGATTAAGTTCTGTGATACACATAATTATGCAACAGAAATAATGACTTGAACAGAAAAACAATTTATGAGGCCAGTAGTGATGGCTGATGCCTCTAATCCTAGCACTTTGGAAAGCCCAGGCAGGAGGACAGCTTGAGGCCAGGGTTTGGACACTAGCCTGGGCAATAAAGCGAGACCCTGTCTCTACAGAAAAAAAGGAAAGAAAGAAGAAAGAAAAAAGAAGGAAGGAAGGAGAGAGAGAAAGAAGAAAGGAAGGAAGGGAAGGAAGGAGAAAGAAAAGAGGGGGGGAGTGATGGAGGAAGGGAGGCAGACAGAGAAAGAAAAGAAAGAAAGAAAAGAAAAGAAAGAAAGAAAGAAAAAAGAAAAGAAAAGAAAAGAAAAGAAAAGAAAAGAAAGAAAATTAGCTCGATATGATAGCACACATTTGTAGTCCCAGCTACTCAGGAGGCTGAGATGGGTGTATTACTTGAGCCCAGGAAGTTGAGGCTACAGTGAGCTGTGATAGGGTCGCTGCACTCCAGCCTGAGAAACAGAGACCTCATCTCTTAAAAAAGAGAAAAGAAAAAAGAAAATTGTATAACTCAAGCCTTTGCCTTTTTTTTTTTTTTTTTTTTTTTGAGACGGAGTTTCGCTGTTGTTACCCAGGCTGGAGTGCATGGCGCGATCTCGGCTCACCGCAACCTCCGCCTCCTGGGTTCAGGCAATTCTCCTGCCTCAGCCTCCTGAGTAGCTGGGATTACAGGCACGCGCCACCACGCCCAGCTAATTTTTTGTAGTTTTAGTAGAGATGGGGTTTCACCATGTTGACCAGGATGGTCTCGATCTCTTGACCTCGTGATCCACCTGCCTCTGCCTCCCAAAGTGTTGGGATTACAGGCGTGAGCCACCGCGCCCAGCCGCCTTTGCCTTTTTTAAAAATACCATATTATAGGTAAACTGAGACCCACACTTGTTATGTAACACTTTGAAGACCATCTCAGCAATATATTCTAACAGTGCATTTATACTTAAAATTACTTGCAAAGACCCTTCCATATTTATTAGGCTTTTGTTTATGAGGTTATTAAATCTCATTTTAAGATCAGAAGGTTTGAAACAACTATAATTTCTGGTGACTTAAGAATTCATCCAATTTCTGGTGATCAAGGATTCACCCAAGATTCAAGAATCTAAATATCAAAAATTCACCACATTCTTTGTAATATCTCAGTATGACTTCATCCTTGATTCATCCTTTCATGTTTCCAGTCTTTCTAAAATCATCACTCTAACTCCAATGTCTTTCACGTTTCAAATTCCTCTGAGTGTTTGGTGCTGTAACTGTAATAATGCTGAACAGCATATATGTTTAGTTCTTTGTTTCAAATCCTGCTGAGAAACCAAACAAATATAAATTTTCTTGTATTACTTCCCGTTTTCCACCTTTCAAAAATGACTTTTTCTACTCCTACAGGGAGAAAACAAAAAACAAATAAGCAGAACATATGGCTTCTTCCCTGATGGTCTTCTAATATGTAACACACTTCTGTGTTGAAAAATACTCGGTGTTTTTCAAATGGAGCACAGATAACAAGCTCAGTACCGGGATTTACATGCATTGACACGTTTTATTCTTATGAGAAGGAAACTTTTCACTGTTGCCATTTTTCAGGGAGGCAGTGATCTGCCAAGTGTCACATAGCACAACGTTGGAGGTGGAACAGAATTCAGGTCTGGCCGGTTCCAAAGCCCACATTCTTGTGCATCCTTCCTCCTCCTTACCTTTCTGAGACGTCCTAGTTTCCTTTCCACGTTCTGCCCACAGGCTTCTGAAAATATGGCCCTCTAGGGAAGGTACCAGGTTATACTAATCTGTGCTTTGATACACTGAGTGGCACAGAGTAAGTTCACAAAATATCCCGGGAAAGAATAAAACAAGTCAAAGTTTCAACTTTATGATCAAGTTCCTCTTGGGCATTACAGAAAGTACTTGCTTCTCTCTTGGTTAGGTTTCTAAGTGGCTACACCAGGTCTGTATGCACTGAGAATGGGGAGCAAGAGGGAAGCAAGTTAAGAGGATGAGAATCCTGCTCATCTAATGGGTCTTTGGGCTTGCTGGCCTTACACCTACAGTCTTGATTTTGTTGTTTTGTCATTTCCACAAACAGGATGTTCACTCTGACTTTCTGCAAAGGAATCTCACCTATTGATCAAACCACAGAATGGCACAGGTTTTAAAATTAAGGGAACTTATCTTTGACAGTTTTGGTTCTAAAACGTATAAGCAAACCTGACTGGTGGAGCCAGAGGCTATAGGAAAGAAAAGGAAGGAGCATTCCAGATGTGAAAGGATCGCTCTTGATATCTAAATGTTTTGTGACATTTTCAAGTTTGTAGTCGATTTATTGTGGTGTTCTTGCATTGCTCTCACCAGGTGTTTTTCAACAAAGTGCTAAATTTCTCCTAGTTGATTCCAAGAGGAAACCTTCAGGTAGGTTTAATGCAGAAGATTAAGACTGCATTAAGACTAAGTCTGAAATGTTCTGCTACCAATTAGCCCTCTAGTGTTTCTGTAAGCCTTGAATTTTTGATGCGATCAATGACACCAGTGGAGCCATCTTCTGTGGAGTGGTTATTAAAGATATAAAAATCAATACAAAGATGATACTTGGAAATCTATATCACAAGATAATGAATCATCATGAGAGCAGACTAAGAAGAATGTCAGCAAACCAAACAGAAGGTTTGTGCATTACAAAATATTTCATGCCAATAGAATTTAAGTTAAATTTTGCATGAGACAGAAATCTTCAGGCTACACATGAAACATTTGCATGATGAGGTTTTAATAAGATTAAGTCACAAGCCTAATCAGACAAATGCTCCTAATGCATGAAAAAAAGAAGAAAAAGTGAGAATTGAGATGTTCAAGACTGAGCCAATCATGCCATGATTTAACTTTAATGACAAAATAGCATCAAAACTTTCTGTCAGTAATCCTCATTCAATTTATTTTAAATGAAACATTATTTGCCTGCACCTTAAGTCCATAAGTACTGATTGTTATTGGAGCTGTGTATTGGAGCTTCACAGAATAGTTCAAATTTAATTTGAACTGAGGATTGATTTCGTTTCCTTCAAAGGAAGACTTTTTTTCCTTCCAAAATTGAGCTGGTGCATGGCTTTGCAAGCTCATTTTGGTTTTGTCCTTGACACAATTGTAAGCGACATGAGAACATTTATGTGTTTTGTCCTTAAGGGACATCACAACATTGCTAATGATGGCACAAATGACTGGGAGCTGCTTTTTGGCTGTAGAGATATGGATTCCCTAAGACTTTTATCATTTGCTGCCAGGAAAAGCAAAACCCAGCAAGCATGCTGTAGTCATCAGTCCACTAAACCATTGTATATTTAATACAGGCAGAGTTTTATGCTTGAGATTTCCCAGTTTACAACTATGTAAATAAAGTTTTATAGACAGAGATTAAGAGAGGGTGTGTTTTTTGTGTATGTTGGGCGGTGCAAAAGTCATAAATGTTTCCATTTTCTTCTCTCTCTAGGCACATATGTGAGTTCCCCCCCCCACCCCACCGAACTCTTAAGTGGCTTCTGTTATGGAAGGTCAGGCTCATAATCACTGCATATTAAGTCCTTAACTGCAATGTCTGGCTCTTCATTAATCTGTAAACTTAACTGATTTACCGAGAGATGTCTTTGTTTTTCTTGGTGTTTTTTTTTTTTTTCATCTATTTCTCACCCTGGTGCCAACACAATTTCCAGAAAAATCAAACAATGATTAGTTTATGCTATTGCATATTAAGTTTGGTTTTCTCTGTATTTACATTGCATGTTTCAAAGGTTGACTTAATCAGCTATGAGTTGTTATGCAGTTAGTCAGAGTGGAATTCCCACAGATTTTTTTCCCCCCAATGTATCACATAACAATAAGAGAGCTAGACACACCTTGTGCAGTTTTAACAAGTCTTTGCAGTTTTACTTAATTTGCTTCCCTTCCCTTTTACCCCTGAGGCTCCCAAAGCAAATGAACCATTCAGGAGCATAAAACAAGGGGAATTAGTTTAGACTTCAATAAAACACAGACCTCTTGCTGGCAGTATCTGCCTTGATGCTGAAAGTCTACATTTTAAAATATTGTGTTGTCTTGAATATCCTGACACCTCATGGCTGTCCTCTTGAATTCCCATTGCCTGGGGAACTTCAACACTCTCACGCTGTTCAGGTTTCATGCTCCTTCTCAATGGTGCTCGTACTTTAGCTTCCATATCTTCATCTGTAAAATCTACTCGACCAATGCATGAATATGCTTAGCAGTTTTCCAGTAGTTCTGGAATTAGGATTCAACTTGGATAGTCTCTGATATCTCTTTTAGGTAGTGTGAAAAATATATAAGTTGCAGGAATTGCTATTCTCTTGGGCAGGAGATTCAAAAGTGGCATTTGAGGAAACATATTTTTGTAGCATGAAAGATTTTTGCCTCCTATCGAGGCTATGAAAGTTTTCAGCCCTTACCAGTCAGTAGTCCTGCTTGCTTGGGGATTGGTTTGAATCCCATAATTGGGCAGATAAGTCATAAGGAGAAGGTTAGATTTTCACACAATGTATGTTCACTGGATGAAAACCAATGAAGTCTTACTTAAAATAAGCTGAGGTGGAGGTGGGAAGGGAGGGGCTAGATCCCATCAAAAGGAAAGCTGAACAAGAAAACAATCTTCCATACATTAACATGAAACCATGGAGAGGAGAGAGAACCCACAGAAAGTGTACACTACATTACAAAATAGATTTTGAATGAATGAATAGATTTTTGAATGAATACAAAATAGATTTTTATATTTATAATTTTAGAAATATGAAAGACAGGTGTATTATTTTATAATGCCATGTCTTATTTTATAACGTAGCATTCAAATATTTTTCCAACTTCTATGAGATAGAGTGGTTTTAATTAACGGAAAATTAACACATGATGGAAGCAAAGAGAAGAATTATTCAAGAATTGCACATAAGACTATATAGGACTTGTATTTGTCAACAAGCCCAGAAATATGAATACTTGCAGGCTTCTATGAGTCAAGTCAGTGCTTGACCAGGCCTCTTAATGGTGAAATCTCCTACTTGTTACTTGGCTTTTATGAATCCAAGGAACTGGATGAAACCAAATATTAGATTGCCCAATTTTAGAGAAAAGAAAGCAGGATAAAAATGTATTAAGGCAGAGAGAGTTTAAGTTAAAACACAACCACATGTGGGGAAAACAGAAAGGGCTAGAAAGAAATACAACAATGTTAGCAAAGCTCTTCTCTGGCATAAACAATGGCTTTCGTTTTCTTCTTCATATGTTTTGATATTTACAAATTTTCTACAATAGCGTTTCTACTATAACCAGAAAAAAAAGAGATCAATGAAAAGTCTAATCTAACTGTTGAAATTACTGCTATATACAAAATGAATACATTTCACCGTTGTTAATACCTTTGGCTCTAGAAGAAAGATGATTTCCATAAAAGTACTGTCATGTTTTATATCTAATTAATTGGGAAGGTTTTGAGCAAGATCAGAACTTCAGATCCTAGAAGCTGAGTACAGTGAAGATTTCAGAAACAAGAAAAAAGGTATGATCAATGGGAGATCTTCCAGACAGTGAGGGTTATATGTTAGCAAGTATGTAAGAACACGAAGAATGTGAAAACAAGGTGAGTCTTATATGAAAGCGAATGATAAATGAGAAGAGATTAGGAGTAAATTGGCCTTGAATTTGAAAGTTAAGAGCCATGAACAGGATTCTGTATTTTGAATGTCAAAATTAAGAAACTTCATTGATAAATAAGTTTATGGACTGAACAAAATCAACCTAACTTACAGTCAGATTGATTTTTACTTTAGGGGGACTCTAAGTCATTAGCATTGTGTCTGTTTTATTAACACTATAGCTTTCCCTTTACTTCCCAGAAAAAGCACATATAATGCTTTCACTTTTCATAATTTACTTGCTTGCTCAAATATTCATTGATTTTTCTGAATCTGTAGCCCATCTGCTTGCAAATCATTCATTGACTTCATGGGACTAAATAAGAAGTATTGGTTGATGCTAATGTACATACATGCAATAAAACTGTCAACTCAGTCATCTTCCTGGTACCTGAGCATATAACAAAAGCATCACTAGACAGTGAGGGAGCACTGTGAGAAAGGTAGTATACATAATGGAAAAAGCACACCCTTTGGCCTTAGAGAGATGTGGGTTCAAATCCTGGCTCTGCCACTTGCTACTTGTTAATTTCATCAAAGTAAATTTCTCTGCCTATTTCATTATCTTTAGACTGGGGCCAATACTTTCTTCTAATACGAATTTTGTGAAAATAAAATGAGATATAATAAAGCACATAACAACGTGGCGGATACACAATAAACTCTCAGTACCTAGTGGTATGTATGATTATTGTCATTGGCATGCTCGTGGTTCTCAGCACAATGCAACTTAACATTTCAAGAACGATGTCAAATTTCAGTTTTCCTTCTGTGAGTCAAACTTTGGATTATTAATAAGAATGATCTCATTGTTTTCCTCAGATGGCAAATGTTTTTTTCATAGAGCTAGGTATGGACTCATCTATACTTTCTAGCCTCTTTTTGTCAAAGTGACTGGTACCAGCTTTCTCAACTGGTTCACTTTGGGCCTGGTTAGAAACCAAAAGAAAGGCACTTGATGGATTAACAGGGAGAGCTAGTGAAACTGAGTCATCAGGGGTAGAGTACTCATGCTTGATAAACCTCAGAGACTCTGGCTTTCAATTCAGAGAAATGGAGTTACTCAGCGAGTTTTGCACACAAGACCAACATTTGGGTCTTAAAGCCATAAGTGAGCCAGGAGCAATGGTTCATGCCTGTAATCCCAACAGTTTGGGAGGCTAACATGGGAGGATGGCTTGAGCCCAGGGGTACCTGCCTGTAGTCCCAGCTACTCAGGAGGCTAAGGTGGAAGGATCGCTTGACCTTGGAAGGCCAAGGCTGCAGTGAGCTGTAATGGCACCACGGCACTCCAGCCTGGGTGACAGAGCATGACCCTGTCTCAATAATAAATAAAATAAAATAAAATAAAATAAATACAGGCCATAATTCAAATGTTGTAATTGTAGTTCTCTCTGAAGTGAATGAATTTTTTCCACTCATCCTGGAATTCTCACGGTTGCTATCTGAGAAGAAAGCCTTAGAATCTGGCTAAACTGGGAATTTTGGTAGGATGCCTATTGGCACTTTCACTAAATGTACAAGAGTGAAAGACTTCCTAGGATTCACCTGCCTTCATAGAGAATTACCCAGCCCCTTCAACTATTCTTTTGTCTTACTTTTAGTGATCAAACAGGCTATAACACAGACCCTGGATAATATAAATACATAGTATCACTCTTTATTTAGCCCTTCCCAAAGCATTATGTATCCAATGTATTCATTATTAAAACCACATATTTGGCCAGGTACAGTGGCTCACACCTGTAATCCCAGCACTTAGGGACGCCAAGGAGGGTAGATCATGAGGTCAGGAGTTCGAGACCAGCCTGGTCAACATAGTGAAACCCCATTTCTACTAAAAATACAAAACGTAGCTGGGCGTGTGATACATGCTTGTAATCCCAGCTACTCAGGAGGCTGAGTCAGGAGAATTGCTTAAGCCAGGGAGGCAAAGGTTGCAGTGAGCCCAGATCGTTCCACTGCACTCCAGCCTGGGAGACAGAGTGAGACTCCATCTCAAACAAATAAACAAAAAACAGACAAAAAATTCCATATCTTTGATCCCACTTATTCCATCAGAATTCCTACAAAGTTCATAATTTATTATACTAAAATGAACATATATGTATACTTTTACTGGTGTTAACGTTTGTTTTTGTATATATTAATTTTACTTCTATAAATAAGCTACAAAGAATAGGGGTCATACTTTATATATTTTTTTATATTTCTTTGCTGTGGAAAATTTTGGGATGTAATATAGATCCTCTCCCGAATAAAATTAGTTACATGATAAGAAAAAAAGTCTCCAAATATCTAGTGGGTAAGAATAAAAGGTAAACTTAGCTTAGACTTTTTTTGTGATTTAAAATTTTTTGTGGAATATAAGAAGGATCCAATTGAAACCAATCCTTTCTTTTTTATTTTTTTGAGATGGACTCTTGCTCTGTCACCCAGGCTGGAGTGTAGTGGCATGATCTTGGCTCACTGCAGCCTCCACCTCCCAGGTTCAAGCAATTCTCCTGCCTCAGCCTCTGGAGTAGCTGGGACTACAGGCTTGCACCACCACGCGTGGTTAATTTTTGTATTTTTAGTAGAGATGGGGTTTCATTATATTGGCCAGGTTGGTCTCGAACTCCTGACCTTGTGATCAACCTGTCTCGGCCTCCCTAAGTGCTGGGATTACAGGCATGAGCCATCGTGCCCAGCCTGAAACTAACCCTTTCATTTTTTTTTTTTTTTTAAATAGAGAATGGGTTTTGCCATGTTACTCAGGCATGTCTCTAACTCCCGGGCTCAAGTGATCTTCCTGCTTTGACACTGCACAGTGCTGGATTTCAGGCGTGAGCCACCACACCTGGCCATAATTCTTGAAATTATGATATTAGAGGGTGTAGAGGCTGTATTATTTTATTCTCTCATTGCTATAAAGAAATAGCTGAGACTGAGTAATTTATAAAGAAAAGAGGTTTGGCTGGGTGCAGTGGTGCATGCCTATTATCCCAGTACCTTGGGAGACTGAGGCGGGCAGATCACCTGAGGTCAGGAGTTTGAGATCAGCCTGGCCAAAATGATGAAACTCCGTCTCTACTAAAAATACAAAAATTAGCCAGGTATGGTGGCACACACCTGTAATCCCAGCTACTCCGGAGGCTGAGACAGTAGAATCGCTTAAACCCAGGAGGCAGAGGTTGCACTGAGCTGAGGTCAAGCCACTACACTCCAGCCTTGGCAACAGAGCATAACTCTGTCTCAGAAAAAAAAAAAAGAGCAGAAAAAGAAAAGAGGTTTAATTGGCTCATGGTTCCATGGGCTGTACAGGAAGCATGACAGGATCTTCTTCTGGGGAGGCCTCAGGAAACTTACAATTATGGCGGAAGGCAAAGGGAAGCAATCCATCTTACATGGCAGGAGGAACAGGGAGTCAGGGGAGGTGCTACACACTTTTAAAAAACCAGCTCTCCTGAGAGCTCTTTCAGGAGAACAGTACCAAAGAGAGGGTGCTAAACCGTTCATGAAGGCTCTAACCCCACAATCTGATCACCTCCCACCAGGCCCCACCTCCACCATTGGGGATTACAATTGAACAAGAGATTTGGGTGGGGACATAGATACAAACCATATCAGAGGCATAGGCATACATGTAAGGAAAGATAAATAGCAGAATGTGACCTTACAATTTAAAGTCATGTTAAAATTTAGAGCATGTTAAAATCTGCTAACCATTTTTGTTGCTTGGATTTTTTTTTCTAAAAATCAGCCTTTTCTTTCGAGGTCCCTTTATCCATTTCTTCAAATTGTATATCAAAAATTTTAGTCAGAGAGATGCTAATTACTCAAGATGACTCAGAAAGTTCACATGCAGATTTGGGACTACAGCCCAAAAGGCAGTCCCTGCCATGTATTTTTAGCAGTGACACTTTCCTGAAATGCTGGTTATAGGTAATAGACATTACCCATTTATGTTTCTTACACTACCATAGCAAATAAAGTTTATTTATAACACAAAAATGCCAGAAAAATTATGCTGAAATATTTTAATATAAGACAATTCTGAATTTCTGAAGTATTACCCTGAAGCACTTTCTCAATAGCTACTATTATCCCTTCCACAGTAACTGTTACTTGCGTTACTCTCAATATATACAGTAATAAACTTTTCAGACCTACTGTGTTTACTATGTTTTTAAAACAGAATAATGAAAAAATTCACATAAGAATCATCATAGGGAATGATATCCATTATAATGACTTTTTTCCTTCAATAAATAACCTATTATTAATATATGCTCTTCAGAGGATATCATCACTTCTACATTGCCAACTTTTGTCCCTTTAAATGACTGTAATAGTAAAATTTACTGTTGACTAATATAGTGTAAAAATTGTAATAGTATGGTTAATTTTAAAAAGACCTAACTTCAGTTTAGGTCATACATCTTAGTCTAATTAATAGTTTTTAAGTGGCTCCATGGATAACTCATTTAAACTTTAAAATGTCATTTTCCACATTTTAGTTATTAAAATAAAAATATAACTATAATAAATGATAGCATTTGTAATTAATACCTAAATTAAATATAATAAATGATATCTCTACTTATGTTAAAATATCAATTTCACATATTTTCATGTTTAATATTACCTTTGGAAATAGAAGAGTGATATATCACTATATAAATGTAAATAGGATAGTGACTGATTACATTTTGAAGATGAGAAAACAAGGTCAGAGATTAGTTAATGACCAATTTTGGATAGAACTAATTTGTTCCAGGGCTGTAGAGGCCATACCTAGGTGTTATTCTTTTCTCTAATTTGTTACCTCACTCCTGAAAGAAAACTAGGTGATGGTAGAATTGAGAAATATGTGTTTGCTAATGGAGGAGAGGAAATCCCATGACTTAACACCATGGTTATGCTTCTTAGAAAAGAAGGATGAATGTGAGTAGCAACATGGTCTATTGGCAAATCTACTGGGCAGCTGAAGTCATTAGCCCTATATAGACTCATTAAGCTCTAACGGTGATCATAACCATCCATTTGTGATTTGGAAGAACCATGCCTCCATGCCCCTGAAAGGCTTTTTGTTTTGTAGGTTCCTTTTTATTCTGCTTCCTGAAACTTTATGCCAATTGATGTTTGCATGTTTCTGAAATGGTGATAAGCCTTGTAATTGATTCTCCAACTACGCTGTGCTGTGCGCCGAGCTGGCAGGCACCCCTCTTTCAGGTCACTTTACACGTCACACTACCTAGAGCAATCCAGGAACCCATTCAAAGGGCAATGGGATGCCAATTATTTTCTTTCCTGGCATTTACATGAAGGCACAGGAGAGAGGCTGATAAAACAGAATTGAGAGTTGGGCTCCCCTAATAATTCCTATAACTTCCAAGTTTGTGGACAATGGAAGAATTGAGAATCTGAAGCAAGTAAGGTAAGGAGGTTGAAAAATAGAGATTTAGTCAAGCAATCCGTAACGTGAGGAGATCAAAAAATAGGGCTTTAGTGAAATCAGCAAATTCAGTGCTTACTAGGTACCAGGCAATATTTTAAGCATTTTACATCTACTAATTTGTTTCTGCTGTGCCACAGCTCTTGAAAGTAGGTATAACAATTTCTCCCACTTTGCAAATAAGACATGTGGAGCCCACGGCCACATAGCTCGTAAATGAGAGAATCACACTCTGAATTTAGGTTGGCTCTGAAGGCTAGGCTTTTAATCATTTTGCTATAGGTAGAATTAAAGATTCTGTATGAGTTCACTTTAATATAGAATTCATAGCTTCTAGGAATGTATAATTACTTAGTAATAACCAGGAAAGAAAATGATGGCCATGATTCAGAGAAACAGAAATATGAGGCCATCCTCTCTAAACCCCTTCATCCCATACTTCCTCATCTAATACCACCACAGGATATTTTGTACCTCATCCTGCTTCTACAAAGGAATGCATCCCAATCATTTCTGGCTTCATTTATGAAAATAGCAACTTTAATTGATCTCTACTTACCTATTTGATTTGTGATATCCAAGAATACTACAAGGAAGAAAAATGCCTAAGATCATAAGCATAATTTTGTAAGAAATCTAGGTGGTAGTCTTAAGCAACATGTAATAGATAACCTGACTCATGGAGAGAGGGAAGCCATACATGCAGTTTCTTCTTCCCTTATCTTCACCCAGGATCATGATTTTATCTTCTACATTTAATAAAAAATCATCCAGTATCAGAACTTAGAAAACCACTAAGAGATAAAGCAAACACATTTATGCAGTGCTTGAATGCATACCATAATTGAAGCTATTATGTCATATTTTGAAATTAGTCATTTACCTTATGAGTCTACGTAGGCTCCATTCTCTTCAGAACCGTTTGTGAAGTTTAGAGTAAGTGGTCTGTTACCTAGAAGGAAGACAAACAAATCCACAGTTCAAATTCGGCATGAAAAGAATATCAGTGAAATTGAAAATGCATTAGCATGTGCGTTAATTTTTTTAATATTAGATTCAAATGGTGAAGGCATTTACCAATTTGGAGATACAGAGAGAACAGAACTTAGGTGAGATGGATATTAGCGTTTGTGTCCCTGTGTTTTAAGTATCAGCTCAGACAAGTGCAAAAAGATCTGAAATGATTCCTGGAACTAAACAATGTGACTGAATCCAGGGGGGAGGAGAAGGCTACCACTCACCTGGGGAGACGGGTTAATAAAGAGATCAATTGTACTCTTATCTTGTTAGTCATTAGACAGCCCATTGATGCCACCTGCTTACTTTAAATATAAACGTGCAGGCCAACCATTGGAAAGCTGCCACCATTCTTTGGAACCCTGTTTCTTTCTGGTTTAGTCATAGGAGGGAAAAGGCCAAATTCTGACCCTTAGGAACTGAGCATCTGTTCCTCCAGCAAACGCAGATGTGAGGGCAAATCAGAAGGCAAGTCTTTATAGGCAGATAAATGAATATACCAAAATATGAGTAGTTTATAGAGTTAATATCAACACAAACTGCAGAAACATTTTACATGTAAAAACGTAAAATGACTCAGGGGATTTACTCTCCTGTTAGGTAATTATATCCCTGAGATCTGAAGTGGCCGTATATTAAATATACTTTTTGTTTGTTTGCTTTACTGGTCTTTGTGAACCACCGACTCTTTTTCAGTAGTTGATTATTCTTTCCCAAAGCATAAGGAAAGGTTTACCTGTCTTGGATTAGTATCAGTTGCCAGTGATTAAAGGTTCAAAAGTAAATGTTACACATTTCCTAAAGCAAAGTAAATGCCTGCTCACCACTGGTTAAAAAAAAAAAAAAAGAAAAAAAGGATTATTATATACTGGCAATAGAATCTCCTCTGTAGCAGCTATTTCCATTTCTCCCAGCTTCTGCAAACTCCAGTGACAAGTGGGTCTCTGGACCTTTTCTTGTCCTCTGGCACTACTTGCCTGGGCATCAGAGAGATGCCTGAGAGGAGCACTCCAGATCACCCCACTTTTGTAGTAGATACTCATTTTTTCTTTTGACAAAATGAGTATATTATCTCTTGTATTTTTATGGTGTACATATTTATTGTTACTAGTCAGGCAGGAGTATCTATCTGCTTTAAGCAATCCTATTCCAGTAAAAAATATTTTGCAAGCAATAAAATACTAACAGTGTAGGAATGGTGAGATGCAGCAGTCAGTTACAATTTCTCAAAGCAGTGAGATGGTAAAGCCAACTTGTGGCATGTTGACTAATTACTACTCTCCTGCTCATTGTACTAGGTCAAATGCTTGTATGTAAGTTTCAAATTCTTAAAATGTATTCCTAACTAAGCAGTGTGTAAGTGGGTGGATTTCTATCAAGTGGGTCTTAAACCAGAATAAGAAAATCAGGCACTGCCTCTGAAGAAAAATGGGAATAAGGCTAATCAAGATATGACTACCTATTTAAAATATCTCCCAGTGATTTTTTTTCTTTAATGGAGTTTCACTCTTGTCATCCAGGCTGAAGTGTAATGGCACAATCTTGGCTCACGGCAACCTCCGCCTCCCAGGTTCAAGTGATTCTCCTGCCCCAGCCTCCCGGTAGCTGGGATTACAGGTGCCTGCCACCACGCCTGGCTAATTTTTTGTATTTTTAGTAGAGATGAGGGGTTCAGCATGTTGGTCAGGCTGGTCTTGAACTCTTGACCTCAGATGATCCACCCACCTCAGCTTCCCAAATTTCTGGGATAACAGACATGAGCCATCATGCCTGGCTACATTCAGTGAACTTTTAAACAACAGAATTCCCAGATGGGCTAAACCATTTATGCATTTTAGAGTACAGATTAGTTATTAGTTGTTTCTTGAATTTAAAGAGTTTGTAAAGAATATGGATTTCTTACACTTGGTTACATGTTTAAATTACTAGTAAGAGAGCGAGAGAGTAAGTTTTTGGAAACCAGTCATTTTTAGTTTGTCAGCATAGTGTAAGTTTGACATCAATTGAAACAGGGTAAAAAACTGCCTTGTGAATGCAAGGGATAGCCTTTGCTATCTTTCAGATTGGTGAGTGAGGCTGTAAAACCTGGCCTTAAAATGGTAGCTGAGAAATGGACCTACTTTATTCTACAATGTGACCTTTCTGTGCTACTCTCCTGAGGGCTCATGGATAGGTCCTTGCTCTTGGCAAACCAGCATCAAAATGGCAGTTCTTGGATGTAGTCCAAAGCAAATTTGACTAATACAGAATTTTGCTTCCAAGTACCATGTTTTATCGTGAGGGTCCAACATAACTTTAAAGGTTCTATGACAGGTAACAAAGGAAAATTTCCTAGATAAACTTATTTAGGCTTCACACTGCTCTTGGTTAATTAAGCACATTTACAGATGGGGATAAAATCTTAGGCTATGGTTGAAAATGCTCAAAAGTAAATGCTACTTTACTTTATAAATAAAGTAGCCCTTCAGTTGTTTTCTTGCCAGTTTCTTTATTTCATGGTTAGGTAATAGATGGAATATTAACATTTCAAATAAATGGTGAACATTTTATTGTGTAATTTTGGGAAAGTGGGATATTTTCATTTGTAATGAAAAAGCTCATCTTTGCAATAGGAATTAACATTAGCTATCTAACTGTATCCATTTTAAGGAGACAAAGGTAATTAAATAACAGTTGATTTTTGAAGTTGTGATTATAGCTTTTGAACTGATAGCCAGACTTCTTTTTAAAAAGGACTTTGTATTTGAAAATGAAGCATTCAAATAATTTTCAGTATTTTCTAGAAAGCTTAAATACATACTGTAAGGTTCAATGAATACCATATTGAATAATTCCAGCACTTTGGAAAGTTGAGGAGGGAGGATTGCTGGAGCCCAGAAGTCAGAAACTAGCCTGGGAAACATAATGAAACTCTGTCTCTATAAAAAATGTAAAAAAATTAACCAGGCATGGTAGTGTGCATCTGTAGTCCCAGCTACTGTCAAGGCTGAGGTGAGAAGATCACTTGAGCCCAGGAGGTCCTGCAGTGAGCTATGATTGCACCACTACACGACAGCCTGGGCAACGCAGTGACACCCTGACTTAAAAAAAATGGAATATTCTGAGTGGACTACAGCTTTCATAGAAGTAAATTTGTGCTCTTAATTGAGGCCTTGTATTCTGGGATAGGGATGTTAGACATTAGGTAATCAATTAGGAACACTGATGATGTTTGAGCAGAGAGTGAATTAACCAGAAATCCAATTTAGGTAGATGAAGTGTATGCACTATAGATCAAAACAAGGGCTGAAAATTGATTTATTCAATAATTAACCCAACAAATAAGTTTATCAATGTTTAAAATTTAATAGTACTATTTTCAGAGGCAATATGCCATGTTCATACTATAATAATAATAATGATAATAGTATTAAATTTACTAACTAGTACTAAGTAGTACTATTAGATGCCGAGGCTACAGAGGTGAACTAGTTGGTGAAAGTCTCTGTTGTCATGGAGGGAAGACACAAATAAAACATCACACAAAACAGGGATTAAGAGAGGGAGAGAAAGAAACATGTGTTCGGAATGTCTAACTCTAGAAGAATGCTTCTTGTTATGTTTAAGCTTAGTCTAAAACTGTGAGGAAGATAGGAGGCTGTTGTTACAGCCCAGACAAGAAAGAGATTAATGACAACCCAGGCTGGGCAGTAGAAGTGGGAATTCGAAGGAAGAAAAAGATGCAAGAGGTATTTCAGAGACAATCAATAGGAATTGGCAATTGCTGAGATGTGCAGTGAGGGAGAAGGAAGAGACACAGATAAATTAGAAACTTGGGGCCTCACTGAAGAAATTGGGTTGCTATTAACAGAAATATGGTTGTCAAAAGGAAGAACTAGTTTGATCGGGTAATGAATTTGGGTGTGGTGCATTGTGTTTGATGTGTCAAGAAGTCTCTCGCAAATGGCAGTTAAGTAGCTGGAACTGTAGGATTATAAATTAGGGGAGAAACTAGAAATTTTGGCGTCCTTCTAATGGATGGGATTGTTAAAATCTGTGGGATTGTCTAAATTCACCAAAGGTAAGGGAGCCTGAGAGTCTCCATACATGTGGAAATTCTGGGAAATGACATAATTAGGGGAAATCCCAACCAGAGTTAAGGCAAGTAGGAATAATGTCCAACAGTTCAGTGCTCATTCTACACAATCATCATGCACAGAGCATTTCACAGAGGCTAATTTACTGAACTTTCACAACATCTAGGAAGTAGTGATAGATGTTGGAGGCAGCCAAATGCCTAGGTAGATGGGGTGGTACCAGGTGAAACCCCACCATCAAGCCGAAGGCAGTTTAAAGTCCAAAAGCCAAGCTACATGTTAAATCATCAGACTGCATTAAGAACTTGCCTTCCTGGTTGGTGTGCTTTCCTTTGATTTATCCCCACCCTTCACCTATTTTGCATTATACCTACCCTTTCCTAATTGGTTTTCTATGCTGTTGTGCCCATTTTTGAGTGGTGTCTTCGCATTAGCCTTTTCTGAATACTCACAAACCAATCAGCATGCACTCCCCATCCTATGCCTTTAAAGACCACAGACCCAGTTGGTAGAGAAGGAGATGGCCTGACTTTGGGGAAGAGACAGACTTTTTCAGTCATTTTCATTCTTCAATAAAATTCTCTGCCTTCCCCACCCTTCTATTGTCCATGTGACCTCATTCTTCTTGGACACTGGACAATAGCTCTGGACCCACTGAGTGCGGGTACCCAGAAAGGCCGTCATACCAGCCCTTTGCCTTCACCAGCGGAGGGCAGCCACTTCACACGATGAGGCAAAGGGCCAACTGAGCTGCTAACACACCGCAGTCTGTGGATGGCGCAACTAAAGAAGCACTGTAAAACCTCCTCTGGGGCTTCAGAGTCATGGGCACCCTCACATGGACACTGCTGTATTCCCCTCAAGGCAACATACCTGGCCTGGCCCTGGGCCACCGCACGGTGTTTGCTCCTGTGTGGGCATCCAGAGTGGCCAGCCAGAACCTGCACTCACTTGCTCATGTGCTCCCTCCTGCATAGGATTGATCCTGGTGTGCCAAATAGAGGGGCACGCCTGCCACCAGTCTAGTGAAGGGGCTGAGAGAAATCCTGCATCAGTAGGATTTGTTATTAACTCTGCTTCATAAATTAGGAATGAGAGGGACAGAAAGGTTGCGAAAGCCACACAGCCCAGAAGCGGTGGAGTCAGGATTCAAACCTGCAATGCTCAGCCTCAGAGTTCCCGTACTTACCAACCATGCTGAAATACCTCATGGGTACAATGAGTGACTTTGAAAATGAGAGTTTGCTCTGAATAAGACAGAAACCCTACAGATTAAAGTTAGTGATTAGGCTTGCAAACTGCTCTTCCAAGGGCACAGAGTTAAACTGGGCAGATAACAACTCATAAGAAACATGGATGAAAGAGGGGTTTTGACATTAAGCGAACAACTAAGTGCAAAATAATTCTGTTACACTTTGACAAACGCAAAAGTTTTTCTGGGAGTTTCTAATAAAATGTCCTAACCTATTATATGGGAGGTATAGGGAGTTTCTATCAGCAAAGTCTACCTGGAGAAAGTGACGTTTAAACAGAGACCTAAATAATGGGTTGGAGTTAGCAGGACCAAGAGGGAAAAGAAGAGCACTACAGATTTGAGGACCCTGAGGCAGAAGGAACTTGGGGGATTCAAGGAGTTTGAAAAAATCTGGGGCAACGATAAGGGAAAAAAACACTCCAAGGATTTTGGACTTTATCCTAAGAGAATAGAAAAATATTGAAGTATATTAAGCAGGAAAGCAACAAATTAAGCCTCAGAGAGTTTAAGCTGTCCAAGTTCATGTAGCTACTAATTGAGCGAAAAAGAAACCCAGGCCATCCCTGCTCCAAAGTCCTTTCTTCACAAAACCATGCCCAGAGCCGGGCTGCAAAATATTTACTGATCAGCTCTCTGGGAAAAAACCACCGATATGTAGCATTTTCTGATATGGTGGTTTAAATACTATATTTAGTATTATTTACTAATATTCACCATATTAGGTGCTAATATGAAGTCACAATTGAGAAGAGATAGTCTGTATTGTACCATTATATGGCATTTCAAGCATGTTGATATAATATATAAAAACACACTCAGCAACACAGAAAATACAATGTTCTAAAATAATTATGAAGTGATGAATATGTGCATTTATTACCTTTGTTTTAAATATAATTATTTAATTGTAAATTTATGCAATTTTTTAATTAATAGTGGTTCTCTGGGGGAACAAACAGCTTGCCAAATTCCTGAAAATTTTAATGGCATCTCCTGAGCAGGTATAAGCTGGAATCAGGACTCCATTGTTACCAACTCGAAGAGCCATTTTTGGGAGTACATTTTTATTATACTGCTTTGTTTTGGGAGATGGTTCCAGGAATCTTAGAGAAAACCTCAGTCATGTCTTTCTACACATCTCATTGTGTTGATCATGGGGCATATTGAGTGAGAAGGAATGAATACAGCTTTGCTCACCGCCCCCGCCCCGCCCAAACAGGCTGAGAATAAAGAGAGAGGGGCAACTCCTGGGAGGCAAGGCTATGTCCTTGGTGGGGACACAGGTGACTAATAGCAGGCATTTGTGGCTGACTCCCCACCTTTGCTTTCAGACAGTTGGGAGTAGAAGTTTGTGATTTAAACTACAAGTTCATAACTTGAATCAAAGCTAAATTTATATTCTCTGTACACAGTATCATTCATTCTATTATTGTCATGCAACCTCATCTTTAGGAAAACCACTGGACCCTAAAATAAAATGTTCAGAAACAAGCAAATGAAAACAGCTTAAGCTCTCAGACTTTGCAAGTGTTACTTGAGTTTTACTGTGGCCTCAGAAGGGACAATCATAATATTTTTTGGCTGTCTTGTCTTGATTTATAATTTGAATCTCCATAAATGATAATAGAGAGGGCAATTATCAAAGAAATGGAAAGGGCAATTATCATTAAATTGGAAACACATCACACATCCAACAGGATGAATGACTGAGCTAAAAACAGATTTTGTGGATCTTGCAAATGTTCCAAAAGAACTTAATGCAAGCAACTTCATCTCCCTACCTCCTCCAATTAACCAGATGACTTTGGATCTATTTTTCTTCTTTTTTTTTCCTGGGATGATAACACAAGGCCTGTTAATCTAATCTGCCTGAAGACTGACATTACTTAGGATATGTGAATTTATGAGACTAAACCAGTTGCTGTTTGCCTAGTGTGAAGAAAAGCTTTCCTTTTTTTCATAAAAACAGTAGAGAAAAATTAGTTCTCTTGTTTGTACATTTGTGATTCCAGGAGACTGTAGACACTCGTGTCATCTGTTCTTAACCTTCATGATGAATCTTTTTAAGTGAGGCAGCAACAGTGATTTTGTTCATGAGGTTAAATAATAGACTGGATAGTGAAATTCCCCTAAAAGACTTTTGTCTTGGTTGGATAAATTGAACAATTTATAATCCAAACTATAGGCATTACTTATCATTACTACAAATATGAAAGAAAAAGGTAAATGTGTATGAACACATTTTGTTGAGAATTCTTGCCTTCTGGATTTACTATTGTAAGGAGTGGAATTATAGACATTCTCTGGAAGGGGTAAGGTGTGGAAAGAAAAAAGAAAAACCGCTCTGTCCCCTCTTGCAAGATGGTGGGTGAAAAAGTTGAGAAGCCGGATGCTAAAGAGAAGAAACCTGAAGCCAAGAAGGCTGATGCTGGTAACAAAGGGAAAAAGGGTAACCTCAAGGCTAAAAAGCCCAAGAAGGGGAAGCCCCATTGCAGCCACAATCCTGTTCTTGTCAGAGGAATTGGCAGGTATTCCCGATCTGCCATATATTCCAGAAAGGCCATGTACAAGAGGAAGTACTCAGCCGCTAAATCCAAGGTTGAAAAGAAAAAGAAGGAGAAAGGTTCTTGCAACTGTTACAAAGCCAGTTGGTGGTGACAAAAACGGTGGTACCCGGGTGATTAAACTTCACAAAATGCCTAGGTATTATCCTACTGAAGATGTGCCTCGAAAGCTGTTGAGCCATGGCAAAAAACCCTTCAGTCAGCACGTGAGAAAACTGCGAGCCAGCATCACGCCCGGGACCATTCTGATCATCCTCACTGGACGCCACAGGGGCAAGAGGGTGGTTTTCCTGAAGCAGTTGGCTAGTGGCTTGTTACTTGTGACTGGACCTCTGGTCCTCAATCGAGTTCCTCTGCGAAGAACGCACCAGAAATTGGTCATTACCATCTCAACCAAAATTGATATCAGCAATGTAAAAATCCCAAAACATCTTACTGATGCTTACTCCAAGAAGCAGCAGCAGCTGCGGAAGCCCAGACACGAGGAAGGTGAGATCTTCGACACAGAAAAAGAGAAATACGAGCTTACAGAGCAGCGCAAGATTGATCAGAAAGCTGTGGACTCACACATTTTACCAAAAATCAAAGCTATTCCTCAGCTCCAGGGCTACCTGCGATCTGCGTTTGCCCTGACAAATGGAATTTATCCTCACAAATTGGTGTTTTAAATGTCCTAATAATCTAATTAAATAACTGATTACCTTAAAAAAAGAAAAGAAAAAAGAAAAACCCTAAATCACTTGTGTCAGCACTACTGTATAGGAAAAATAGCCATGGCATGAATGCCAATACCGTATTTGCTAAGGAGATGAAGCCTATATAATTGGATCCAATTAGGATCTCTGAGATCAAGAGTTTCTCCTTTTCACATAAGTGAGCTTCACTGAGCAGACCAGTCTCTGGCATACTGATCTTCCTAATGTGAGTCATGGATCATAAAGGAACTAGAAGTGGAAGGATGGAAAGGCTCAGATAGAGAAGTTTACTTTATATTGATTTCATCTGGGTCTCTGCTTTCCCCATATTGGTCCTTCATGCAGGCTATCACCTGCCATTGATAATACATAACCAGACTAGGCTTTTTTATTTGGGAAGAAAAAGCCATAAAGTGATCCCAGCACTCACGGCTATACACTTAGTCATGGAGCCCAGACATCATGGTAACTGACAAAAAAGTGAGAAAAAAATAGTCCAAAAGAAAGAAGAAAACGAATATTTTCTAACCACCTTTTGTCAGGTATGTTAAATAGATGTGATTTTAGTGTTGACACCTATCTGATATTAAACCCGTTAGTGAGTCCTGTATTTGTAAGTCCCCCCCAAAACAACTGTTACTGTGCTTTACTGTGATGTCTTCTGCAGGTCCATTCTCCTTCATGTTAGAGGACTGAGCTGTGCCTGCCGTGTGCTTCTTTGGTGTTTTGCTAATTGGAGAAATGAATATATGTTGTACTGTCTACCTGCCAGCAATATGCAACTTTAGTGTTGAATATTTTCCTTTTGAAGATGTATGATTCTTGATTCATCATCCTTTTTTCTAGCTTCTATCTTTCCCAGGTTCCAGAGAAGTGTTTCAGTGTAAGAAATATTATTTAACAGTTTTTACAAAGCAAGGAAACAGACAAAACTTGTGTTCAATGTATCCACTACGAATATATATATAAATATGTGTGTCTACCTACAAATTAACCATCTTGAATTAAACATATATATTCTCAATGTTTTGAAAAAATAGATTGTTATATTTATTAGTTCATCTTGGCATATAAGTTTATTTCAAAATACTAAGCACTCTGGAAAACAAATAGTGGTTTCCCTTTTAAAAATTCCCAAAGTTCCAAGTGTTTTGAATTCATTGAACTCTCGACAATCACCATCTGGTTGATTAAGTAATTTACATTTGGACATCCTCACAAAGAGACTGGGGGTGGGGGAATTCCCCTTGAATTCTGGGAAGTTGTTCTTCGGACATGATGCTTACTTCCTTTGATGTCACAATTTCTCTTGATAAATGTAAACATTTATTTTTAACATGGTTGTTAAAACGTAGTCAATATTCAGTTTCAATTCTTTTGTCAGTTACCGGTGAAACAGAAAGGTCAGTTTATGGGTCATTATACTCACAGATTGAATGTTGAATTAGTAAAAAGTAAATGTGATATTATTTTAATATTTTTAATGTGTTTGGGAACAGAGGAGTTTTTGAAAAACTAAAACTGAAAAGCTGTCTAAACTAATATAGAGTATAAGTAAAATAAAATTCATGTCAATAAAGTTTACCTATCATTTATACTTTTTGGAACTGGTACATTTTTATTAAGTGTGTCCAGTACTTTTGTTGAAACCCTTTGTCAGCTGTTTTTAATTCTCATAGGAGTCCCATGAGGTGTGCCTTGTTGTCTGATTTCACAGACTTTACAACTCAGAGTAGTTAAAAAACTTTTCATGTCAGACAGCAAGCAAACAGGAGAGCAGGAACTCATGCTCAGACTTGTCAGATTCAAAGGCCTGTGAGTGACCGCATGCAACTTTCCAATTTTGGTTACAAGGTAGGCCTAGTAATATATTTTATACTTCCTCAGACAGCTGCAGTTAAGACTGCTTCATATGAGATGATACTCATCCTAATTTTTAATATATTTAAATAAATCATAACGTCAATGTCTCTGTTATAATCCTCCCTCACTCCCATTTTCTACAACCAAACATCCAAGATGTTTGTTTCCTTACAGTTTTATGTTCACTGGGTTCATTCACTTATTCACTAGTTCACTCATTAATTCAACAAATATTTATGGTGCCCTCATCAAGTACCAGACACTCTTCTAGGCCCTAGAAAAGTAGTTCCTGGCTGGGCGCGGTGGTCATGCCTATAATCCCAGCACTTTGGGAGGCTGAGGTGGGTGGATCACAAGGTCAAGAGATTGAGACCATCCTGGTCAACATGGTGAAACCCGGTCTCTACTAAAAATACAAAAATTAGCTGGGCATGGTGGTGCGTGCCTGTAGTCCCAGCTACTTGGGAGGCTGAGGCAGGAGAATTGCCTGAACCCAGGAGGCGGAGGTTGTGGTGAGCCGAGATCGTGCCATTGCACTCCAGCCTGGGTAACAAGAGCCAAACTCCGTCTCAAAAAAAAAAAAAAAAGAAAAGTAGTTCCTATGGTAATGGAGTTTACATTTCGGTAGGAGAGATAGACAATAAACACATGCATATAGACATATATAAAAACAAGCAAAGTTGGATAGAGATAAATGCAATGAAGAAAAATAAAATAGGATAAGTACCTAGAAAATAATAAGTAACTTTCATTGAAAATACATTACATGTGTGACACATTGGTCTAAGTATGTTACAAAGATTAATTTGCTTAATTCTCACGAAACTCTATATGATTTTTATATTCATGGTAGATCAGGGATGGCATCAAATTATTTACTACTCTAATTGAGAGATTGAGACGTGGAGCCTAATTCCCCTCCTTTTGAATCTGAGCTGGCCTTATTGACTTGCTTGATGCATAGAGTGGGGCAGAAGGGACAGTATGCTAGGTCCTAGCTTAACCTTTAAATGTACTGGCAACATTGCTTTGTTCTCTTGGAACCCTGAGCTTCCATTAAGTTGTCAGACTAAGGCGGCCGGGCACAGTGGCTTATGCCAGTAATCCTCCCAGGGTTTTGGAGGCTGATGTGGGCAGATCAGAAGTCAGGAGTTCAAGACCAGCCTGGCCAGCATGGTGAAATTCTGTCTCTACTAAAAATACAAAAAATTAGCCAATCCCAGCTACTTGGGAGGCTGAGGCAAGAGAATCACTTGAACCTGGGAGGCAGTGAGCTGAGATCGCACCACTGCACTCCAGCCTGGGCAACAGAGCAAGATTCTGTCTCAAAAAAAAAAAAAAAGAAAGAAAAGAAGTTAGACTAAGGCTTCTATGCTGTGGGAAAGCTCAGGCAACATGGAGAAGCCAGGTGTCAACAAAGTCCCAACTCAGCTTCCAGCCTGCCATCAGCATGTGAACAAGTCATGTTGTGGGGCCAGCCTCCTGAAGCCTTCCCATGACTCCGGTTTCTGCTGTTTCTGACTGCTCCAGAATGATGAGCCCTGAGTGAAGACCACCCAACAGAGTCCAGTCAATCCATGGAAAGGTAAGAGATAAGACATATTTCTTTCAAGCCATTAAATTTCAGGGTGTTTTACTATGCAGCAAAGAATAATTGAACAATTATAATTTTCCTTTTGCAGTTGAGAAAACCAAGGGAAAGAAGGTTTAAATTATCTCCTTGCCTAAGGGTAGAATCTGAATTCCAACCCAGACAGGCTGACCCACAAACACCGTTTTAAACTCTCTCCCACACAGCCTTAATCCCTAGAGTGAGATCAGCTTTCACAGGGTGCTCCTGACTGAACTTGGCAGTTGCTGCTGACTGGTTCACATTTTATGTTCTCCATTGAATCACAGTGGTTAAAACTCAGGGCACACTTCTGTTGGAGTATAGTCGCTTTTGTAAAGGGACCTTGTGGTGTCCTTGGCCCGGAAGTATTATGTTGTCTATGACCTTTTGTGGATTGGAATCTTAAGAAAAATAAGGAGGACATGGAGGAGATTGACCTGCACTAATCTATAATCCTTTCATTGTGTTGTAAAATTATGAGAATTATTCAAGTGAAATAGGAAATCGCATGGCATTTTGATTAAATAAAAGAAAAAGAGCACAAAGTAATTTTCTTAAATTAAGAGCAAATAATTGTCACAAAATCAAATTTCTTGGCATATAAATATGTTACATCCCTTGTCTCAGACAGAGAATTTATATTGGGATGGGAAAGGAGTGACCGGATGTCTGTAGCCTGATATCATTAAGCAGTAAGTCGTTCAGCCAGATGTTCCTTCCTTAGCAAGGAAGGACACACAAAACTACAAGGTACCAGGCAAGCCCAGGGTACATATTTCCACAGACATTTTTTCCTTAGGGTATTTACAGTTCAGTTTAGCTCTCTCCACACTGAAACTGTGTATATGCAACCACAGAACAGCCCGTGATAGCTCAAAGGAAAGAAGCTCAAAGGACTGCTGCACATTCTCACCCCGCCCCAAGCCTTCCAAGGGAAACTCCTGGTACTCTTGAAACTTTCCTGTCAGACGATTATACAATCCAGTACCTTTTCCATGCAGGAAATATGATGTTCCAAAGACAACTTGACCTCCTGCCTGAAAATGGGCCGGGGAGGGGAGCGGTGCCAAGGGAGGAGCAGGAAGATGAACCAGGCATGGCCTAAGTATCCTTAATTCATAGACCCAATTACAAATACAAACAAGTTAATGTTGTTAAGAACGCATGATAACATTTCACTTATGACAAAATCCCAATCATTTATTCTCCTCTGGAGTACTTCTTAACGCATCCTTGAGTTTTTAAAAGTTCAAGTGTTGCATAAAAAAATCAACATAATTACAGAAAACAGTCCTTAAACAAGAATATCCTGTTTTGTTTCCTGCATACGCACTGGGGTGGCTCATCTGAATTCTTGACAACATCCAACTCCAAGAAGAAAACATCAAGACGGATTGCTATCAAGGATTTTACATACAGCTCTTCAGCAGTAGGGCTGTTGGCCCCATGTGTAAGCCGACAATCGCCCTATTGTTTACTTTCCAGTCAGAAAAGCGATGCTGCCTTTCTTCACTGTGTACGGTCTCCATAATCCTAACAGTCATGTTCACTCAGCAGTAAGCCCAAATCTATGTTTCCCAGAAGAGTTTCAAATACATGAGACAGATTAGCATCTCTGTGGCTTGATGCAATCTGTGACAGATTCAACGGCAATAAACATTTTAAAGTGTGGTCAGTACTGAATTATTTGTTGAAGAACAATTTTGTTCCCAAGGTAGAAAAAATTAGCAATAACTTTTAGGTAGTAAACACAGGGGCTGAGGGATAATACGACACCCCCGAACCTCTTACCCTCTTGGTATTTCATTCTGTTTAAAGAGAGGAAAAAAGCCCGATTGTGTGCTGATGAATTAGAAAACTTCATGAACATTCAAGAAATACACATGCCACTACAAATTAACCATTAGCAGGGCAAGGTATTCATCCTTTCTGTCAGATTCTGTGGGAAGTATGCCTTATTAGCATTGAAGCCTAAAGAAGTAATATATCAGTCCACATTCACTTATCCTACAAAAGAGAACAGGCAATTTCAGTTCTGGAAAAATAAATAGCGTCATTCTTCCCATCCCCATTTCAATCCTAAAATTGAAAATCACCAAATAAAATTCGATTTCCTCTCTGCTTTCAGTTTGTGTCTGTGTTTACAGCAGAATGTAGTTTTGCATTTTAAATGAGTTCCATCATAACCCTGAAAGTGATCGCAGGGCGGCTAATTCTGTCTCCAGTTGCCACCCCTCCCCCATGCTACCACTTTGAATTTGAATGGGACCAGAAGATTCTCTAGGGGCCACATTTGTGGCCCTTCAGCGGCAGGCTCTGTACTTCTTTCAGCTTGTTTCCTGGCATGGTTCATGGGGATTTGTGGTGAGTGGCAGCTCTGGAATCACTTTTCATTCTGCCAGGTTGTGGTTAGGCTTAGTGGGGTTTCTTTGTTATGCTGGCCACTAGTAGTCAATTCCCTTGAAAATATCTGGTTTTCTCCTTTTGTCTTACAGAAAAAAAAAAAAAAAGCAGCTCCCAACTCCCCACCCTACCTCTAAAACACAAACACAAAACAAACACGGATATCCCCTGGAAATCTTAGGAGGAGACAGAGAACAGGGAGAGCCCCAGACATTCTCAGCATCCCAGTTTAATTTTGATGTCAGACTATAAAATAACTTGGGAGGGCCCCGTTTCCCGTACCTGTTCCGCTGACATGCTGTTTTATTAAAGAATCAGGGATAAATTTTACTACTGCTTTTTCATGTTAAAATAAAATAAAATAAGCCAAAATATAGAATGTGAATTTGGGGATCACAGTGTTTCTTTTTCTTTCAAGACAAACCTGGAAAATAAGTAGGTACCCAAATGAGTAAAACAAATCAAATAATACTTGGAAGTGAGTTAAGACAGAGTTTTCCATGGACACAGAGGGAGAACTGGCACTTTCTGCATGTCTTAAGCCAGGGCTTAAGAGAGTTTTGTATTTTATGAATCAGTTTGGGAAAAAAAAGAGAGAACAACATACCGCTGCCAACATTTTAAATAGCCAAATTATGTCAAAAAAAAAAAAAAAAAAAAACACCAACAATAGCTAACTTGAAATCTTACATCATTTCTTAAAAGAAAAGACATGTTAACATCAGTGGGGGGTAAGGGGAGAGAGGAAAGACATAATCTCAGAATACAAGACAGTCTTTTCAAACATGAAGAGTTGGCAACTTTTACACCAACATGCCGCAAAGGCCTTCAGAAATAGCGCGTTCCTGAAACATAGCAAGCCCCTTTTCACCCTACTGCCTTTACACCCGGCAAATCCTATCCTCTAACTGGAAACAGATCCCCTGGGGCATTGATAGAGCTCTCCACTGGAATCTAACCAGAAGAGGCAAGGCTTCTCTAGCCCTATTGAAACCTCCTCTTCACAGACTCCATGTGGACAAGCCTTCCCCTTCTGTACTTCCATTCCTCTCCATTCCTTTACCTTCTTTATTTTTCATCAAGCACTTGCTACTACATTGCTATCTATCATTTCTTTGCTTTTATCTCTTTCCCCCAACACAATATAAAGCTAATGAGGTCATGGGCTTCCTATCTTTTGTTCACCCCTTTTCTTCCATTACCCAAAACGTTGCCTGGTACATGGGAGGCTCTCACTACAGATTTGTTCCATTTATATATATGTGTATCATTTCACACTGCTTATTTTTCTTATTTTATTGTGAACAAGAAAAATTGTCCACAGAGCCTGCACTGTTTGATGTATGGAAACCATTGTTTCAAGAGAGAGATTGAAGAGCCCCTAGCAGGATTCCTTCAGGGCAGAACTGAAGGAAGCAGGCATTTGGTTCAAACATTCTTTACTACAACCAATTTCAAATATTAGGAGACTCATGTTTCTTAGGACAGGCAACCAATGGCTAGTGGGCTGAATCATGCGTGCCTGATTTAGGAATAAGAAATATTCTTAAAACACAGGCAGTCTGTTTAGGAATATAGACTTTCCTCCTGCCTCCTCAAATTGCCTAATTAGAGATTAGGCATTGCTTCTTAGCCTGTGGTTCTTTAACACTGCATGAATCGTGTATGAGAATGTTCACCTACTCTTAGAGTACAAATATCTATTGGATATTTGAGTTTTTAGAAAAAGGTAACAGAGGCCTCTAAATAACTGCACAATAAACTGTTATCTCTCATCATTATTAACTAGGAAGTGGTAAATCTAGGAAGTCAAGTTCACGAGCCTTACTACTAATGAGAGTGGGTCATGGTAAGAAAAGCTCCTTTAGAAATTCATCATGGATAGTTCACAAATATAGACAGTAGGTTTCAAAAGTGAGAATTTAAAATTTCTTATACCATATGGGAATGTGGATAGGTGGTTCAGATTTCTTCCTAAAAAAGTACCACTTCTAGGTGTCGGGGCTCAGAATATTCGTTGTGGCTCAGGAAACAACACCTTAAAACATGGTGCTTTAACATGCCGAGTACCTTGAAATAAAGAAGCAGCCTCAGAAACACAGTCTCTCTGACATTCTCCCACTCTCCTTCCCTCCCCTAGCTCCCTATCCTGAAGCATGGAGAGGTGCTTTCTGTGAAGTTCCCTCATGCAGAAACGCTGTTATCTTGGGCTCCCTCCTTGTAATCTCATCAAGCACGCAGAATAACTTGCAGAAAAGACTAGAGTTGACACCACTCCCAGAGTCCCGAAAAACTTTGCCCTGGGCTATTGACCGTTTTTCAGGTCCACTCATCTCCCCTAAAAATCATTTACTCTTCCTCTAAAATTGCCTGCATCCCCTCCACCCCCACTTTCCTCTCTCCTAAGAATGGAGGTCTTTAAGCTTCAACCACCTGGCCCTTGTTTGAGTTTCATACTTGGTATGATGCCTCCCATGCATTTGCACGTTATAAATGTGTACACCTTTTCTCCTGTTAACCTGTCTATTGTCACTTTGTCTTATAGGCTCAAATCCTTGAAGCTTCAGGGAGTGGAAGGAAAGTTCCTTTTGCACCTACAACATGATATCCCAAAACAGCATCTTAGCATACTGAGTTTTTTTTTTTTTTTTTTTTTTNTTTTTCATTTGAAGGTAACCTTAATGCTATTAAAATCACAAATGCTAATTTAACTACTCAATCTTATTTATCTAAAACATACATTGTAAACACACAAATATCTATTCTCTCCACATGTCAGCACCCATTCATATCGTGGTTTGAAAATGGGGAGAATAGATTTCCCTTAAACTGCAAGTCAGCAAGTGTTTCTTTACAGTTAACTTTAGAAAAATTCATACAAAATGGTCATTAACAACAATCTTTACTTGTTAACTCATAAGGAAACACCTTCAAAATTGCTTTTTTTACAGTTTCTGTACTAAAATATAGAAAAACTAAACTACACAAATATTGAAAAGTTAAAAATTTCTTAATTTTTATGGGGCAATATTCCCGATGAAATGAAAAGAAAAAAAGAAAAAGCTACCACAGATAAAAGGCCTCAGGAATGAACATCGAATTGACACTGCACTGCATTAATCAATAGCTGTACATTTTGCAAACTGTGGCTATGACAGTCCTGAACAAGAAGGATTCCTGTTTAAGCTGCAGTAACTTTTCTGACTATGGGTCATTGTTCCCTCTATGGCAGATTTTTACAGTTGCTTTAATGCATTTGGGATGACTGTCTCAAAGTTGCCTGCAACTTTCCTGACAACTCCTCGCTCTCTCTTCTGCTAAGAACGACAGCCCTTTTCTGCTGTTTTTAGAGTCTTGTGTTACTATATCCACCACATCCATCACCAGATCCATAACCACCATCATAGGGATGACTGAGTTTCTTCCACCAAAACCCCTTTCATGGGTTCATAATTTGATTGTTGTTGTCCACTATAATTTCCAAAATCATTATACTGGCCACCACCACCATAGTTACTATTGCCAGATTTCGTCCTTCACTGTAACCGTCACACCCTCTACCACCGCCACATACCCACCACCTTGGTTTCCATATTCTGGTCCACCACCACCATAGCTCCCTCTACTACTATAACCAGGACCACCACTATAGTTGCCACCATCGCCTCTAAATCCATTATATCCACCATCACCTCCTCCATAACCACCTCTCCTGCCACCACCTCCACCAGCATAACCTCCTCTTCTACCAAAGTTTCCACCACGGCCAAAATTACCTCCAGAACCTCCGAAGTTTCCTCCACAACCCATAAAATTGCCAGATCCCCCTCCACAATCTCTCTGTGATCCAGCGGATTGCATCTCTTGTTTAGAAAAGGCCTTTTCACTTTGCAGTCACGCCTATTAATAGTGTGGTGTCTCTGGACGACAGTGTTATCAACTGTATTGCGATCATCAAAAGTTGCAAAAGCAAATCCTCTCTTTTTTCCACTCTGTCTTCCATAACTTCTATGAGTTCAATCTTGCCATACTTTACAAGGTAGTCTCTCAAATTATATTCTTCTGTATCTTCTTTAATACCACCAACAAAATTTTTCTTCTCTGTCAGATGGGTATCAGGCTTTTTAGAATCCTCTCTAGAAACAGCTCTATTTGGTTCCAGTACACGTTCATCAACCTTTTGTGATCGAGCACACGTTGCTGCATCCACCTCTTCAACACAAGAGTAAGTCACAAAATCAACCCCCCTGGAATGTTGCATTTGAGGGGGGGGCATCTCTCATTATCACACAATCTAGGAGTGTGCCTCGTTTTTCAAAATGTTCTCTTACACAATCATCTGTCTTTTCAAAGCTCAGACCACCAATAAACAGTTTTCTCAACTACTCTGGTTCTTTTAGATCATGACCCTCTTCCCCCTGGTGGTGACGCCCATGGCTGGAGTTGGGCTGGGGGCCATCGGGCAGTGGTTTTACCTCCATTTTGAGACCAGACGCACCTCTTCCAACTCAAGTTCAATATCTACTGAATATTTTAACCTGAAGGAAATAGAGAAAACCATAGAAGCAAGAAGGGCCTCTATGACTTTCTCCTTTCTCCCCTGAACATGGTCATAGGGAAATTGTCTGACCCGCCTCCACTGTAAGTAGGTCATAGGACCCTCATATGACAGGTATCCTGCCCTATGCCTGGAGGCCAAGAAGAATCTAAGCAAATCCCCTTTGCCAAGGTCTGCCTAGTTCATCATCAGGCCAAACTTCCTTTTTGTCCAGCCATACTTCTACATGACTGTCCATTCTTCATCAAACCTGTCCATAAAAATATACAGTGCTCCTTGAGTCTTCATTTCTGAAGGCTCCCTGCCACATGAAACTTTGGTTAAATAAATGCGTTGGCTGGGTGTGGTGGTGCGTGCCGGTAGTCCCAGCTACCTGGGAGGCTGAGGTTGGAGAATCGTCTGAGCCCAGGAGTTCAAGGATGCAGTGAGCTATGATTGCATCTGTGCAGTACAGCCTGGGCAGCAGGGCAAGACTCTGCCTCAAATAAATAAATAAATAAATTTGTTTTTTCTTTTGTTATATGGTTGTCAGCCATGAACCTTGCAATGGATGAGAAAAATACGTTATTTTCTCTCCCCCATAGTTTCTGGTACCCAACATGGGGTGACTGAGACTGCCCACCTGCCACTTGCTCTAGAGCCCACAGTTGAGATCTTGAAGCAATTGACAAAAGCTGACAAAAAAAGTAAGAATTTATTTTTTGTAACCAAGGTCAGTTCTCCCAGATCTCTGCCTGTAGTGCCTGGTGGAGAATGGATGGTAAATTTTTTCCTTGTTCCCTGCTTTCTGAATTCAGATTAGTAGGAGAAAAACATTTCTGTCTTTTGTTAGAGGAGTCTCAGCTGTGAAACTTGCCATGGGCCAGGCATAGGCATGTGGGGTTCATATCGGAATATATTTTTCTCCTGAAAAGTAGAGTATAAGCCCATGTATACCTAATGCAAGTTTAACACACAGTTTCTTTTCCTTTCTTTTTTTTGAGACTGAGTCTTGGTCTGTCACCCAGGCTGGTGTGCAGTAGTGTGATCTTGGCTCACTACAACCTCAGCCGCCTCCAAGGTTCACGTGATTCTTCTGCTTCAGCCTCCCAAGTTACTGGGATTACAGGCGTCCGCCACCACACTTGGCTAATTTTTGTATTTTTAGTAAACACAGAGTTCACCATGTTGGCCAGGCTAGTCTTGAACTTCTGACTTCAGGTGATCTGCCCACCTTGGCCTCTGAAAGTGCTGGGATTACAGGTGTGAGCCACTGTGCCCGGCCCCAGACTTTTTTTTTTTTTAATTGGGTCTAATATCTGCTCTTGCTGCCACACTTTGTAGTAGAACCGTCACAGGATGGTACATAAATAAGTGAGAAATGGTAGCTAATGAAGAAAAAGGGAGTTTAGAGTACAGAAGTGCCTGTGTGCACACGTGCATGTGTATGTGTTTGTGTTGTGTGTATTTGTGAGACAGGGTCAACAAATATCGGTTAGTATAATAATGATAAAAATAAATGGAAAGTATGAAAGTATAGATCTTTTGAAATTCCTTTCTTTTATTCTCTGTCTCTCTCTCATTCTTTTATGCTCCGGAATGGAATGGAGCTAGGGGATTTAGAAAGCCTCGGCTGATTGATCCATCATATTCTGACAAATGAATTCCCAGAAACAGAGTATTAGACTTTCACACAAGGTGACATTTTGACTGGAATCTTTTAAGTTGAAGCTTATAAGGTATTGAGAACAGGACCGCTCCATAGTGGGTCCTCAAATAATGGTACCTACTAGTGTTGTTAATTGTTCTCTTGTAGAAACCAAGGACTTCAATGTCTGACCAGCCAATTCCACCACCTCAATACCCTTGCAACTGCTATGTCAGAGAATGTTTTGAAAGAGGTAAAGACAGAAGGTAGCCGGACAGACTTTTACACTGAAAGGTAAGAATAAAAATATGAAATGGTTTAAAAAAAAGTCAGGAGAGTGAGACTTTGGATCATCACCCACCGATGAAGTTGTCTTGTTTTAGGATTATATATCATGAAGATTAAAAATAAAGCCAAGGCTTAATCTCATTGATATTTGAAATAAAAATGTTCATTTTCTTTTAAAAACTGTCCAGGCACAGTGATAGAGGCAGTTATTTTTGGTAAAAGTGGATTGTGGACAGAGTAGCTGGTGAAATGCTCTTAAGTATTCACGTAAGACAAAAACCTTCCTGGCACTAAGAAGTCTCAATTGGCTTTTCAGCTGCACTGTGGTTTATTGTGTGCTTTAAATCAGCTCTAAGACTACACTACATACCATTGTGTCTGTTAGAAAATCATTATGGTGCAATTAAAAGCAATGTTGTTTCACAGACGAACATGGAATCTTCCTCTGTGTCTGATGGCTGTGTACTTCCTTGGTGCCTCCTGTGATTAGCTGCACTGGTGATGGTCAAGAGATACAGCTGTCAGGAAAACACTCAACAGATGGCAGTTGCAGAGTGATGCGGCATCCTTTTTTGGGATGATCTCTGACACGGGAGCTCAGGATTTCCATAAACGTTCAAGTGACACTGACTCCTTTTAAGCAACTCAGGCCTGGAATGTTCAGTGACAAAATTAATCTTCCTCCAGAAATGAAGAGAAATTGAAGTGTCCTTTTGAAATGAAGTGTGCAATATAATGCTAAAATGTATTGTCATTTGTAGCTTCTTAACTATTACAGATAAGTACAATCAACGATATAGAAAGCCTGATACGTTGGTAGATTGATCACGTTTCCTTCAGGAGGAGAATGAGCAAGATCGGCTGGTTCTTTCATTTTTGTAAAGCTCTTTAAAGATTGGCTTTATATTTTTTAAAAAGAGCAATTTAACCTTTGCTTCAGTAATGACATGGCTTGTTGAATGATGTTGTCTGTGACGAAATTCGTCTTAGTGGTGCAAGGATTAATTATGTGGTCTCTTTTTACATCTCAGCATTTTAACATGAAACACTAAAACTTCTGTCTTCATTATTTATACAGTACATATATGTGTATAACATTATTATGGAGATAAGAAAATAAGAGTAAACTGATCGACAATGATGTTGAACACTGCACTGAAGAATACCGTATAATAATTATGCTAGATGATTATTCAGCATTCAGAATCCGAGTTACAGATTCCCTACAACTGACTCGTTTATCTTCCTCTCGGTTACACGGATGCTTTCAGGTTTTAGGGCCTCACTTAACCAGTGAACATTGTGGGCTGTCTTGATGTCTATCTTTTAATACAATGACAAGACAGCATTGAATAGTAGGTATAGGTCCTGCATCTGTCTTCTAGAAAGTGTCCTGGGCATGCCTGCCTGCCAGCTGCATTCACCCTCTAATGCCACTAAATGATATTTGGCTGTCTTTAGTCTGACCCGAATATGAGTACAGTCCTATATAATCTTAAAAGCAGGTAATGTGGGGATAACCATATCCCATAGCGTTAAGTTTAATTTTGTCAAAATTGTTGTCTTTCCTTTTTCATGTTAGCAAAATCATGTCCTGCAATTCACGAAGATTGATATTTCTTCTAAAACATGACACTGACATTTTCTGTTTGTCTATTCATGTCCCCAAAGAGGTAACCACATGCTATATATGTTTTCTGTTAATATATTTGCAAGATGGTCTCAATGGTTGGTCTCTGAAAGATTTCCAGTAGATAAAACACATGGAATGAGAAGCTGCAAAAGGAGCCTTTTTAGGAAATGCACAATGGAGCAGGGAACAGTGTGGAGGCTGTAAGAAACATGAAACATGACACAGCATAGATTTGAAATACATTATATGAGTTTTGGGACAAAAACAAACATTTTGCTTCTTCTAAAAGCTTTAATATAGTCTAGGCATTATGGTAAGTATTTTGTATGTATTATTTGATTTGATTTGATTCACACACATATGTAAGATAGGTATTATTATTTTCAGTATATTAATGAGAAAATGGTGGTACAGCTGATAATTTGGCCAAAGTCACACAGTAAGATGGCCTTCCAGAATCTTATAATTTCCTAAAAGAGTATAATTGTTTCTTCCCTAAACAACAGTATGACTTTGTGCATGTATGGTTTTCTGTGATGTTATCCTGGATATAGGTACTCATTAATAAAGCAATGAAAAAATACATTTGGCCAGGCACAGTGGCTCATGCCTGTAATCCCAGCACTTTGGGATGCCAAGGTGGGTGGATCACCTGAGGTCAGGAGTTTGAGACCAGCCTGGCCAACATGGAGAAACCCCATATCTACTGAAAATAGAAAAGTTAGCCGACCACGGTAGCAGGTACCTGTAGTCACAGCTACTTGGGAAGCTGAGGCAGGAGAATTGCTTGAACCCAGGAGGTGGAGGTTGCAGTGAGCCAAGATCATGCCACTGTACTCCAGGCTGGGTGAAAAGAGGAAAACTTCTTCTAAAAAAAAAAAAAAAAAAGAAAGAAAAATACATTTGTTTGTATGATAAAATGCATATTTATATCTCTATTAATGTAATACAATTCCTATAAAAAAATTTGAGAGATACAAAATTTTTTTAAGGATTCAGGTATCTTTGTAATATATAGCATGTTAGTAAACCAGTTTTTCCTGAAATTTTCATTAGTTTTGTGATTAATATAATTTTCTGCTTTCATTTAATATAAATTAAAAGAAAATTCTTTAAGTGAAATAAGTCTGTAAGTAAAACTATTGAGAAAATTGTATAGATCCTCTTTCTATAGTCCATAGAGGTAGTATGCTCCCAGCTGAGATGAGTCTGGGATTGACATGACAGGATACATTTTTAAAATAAGCATGCCATAAAAATGATTGGTAGAACATAATCTATGCAATTAAACTCTGTGTTTTCTTCCCAGATTTTGAATGTAGTCTGTTGTATGCCCCAAAGAGGCAACTAATTGGAAACCTAAAAGTGAATTCTAGATTTCCATTTGCTTTTTATTGCAGGGCTATATATTCTGGGGAGGCAAAAAGAATATGTAGTTGAGATGTTCTGTGGTTACCCTCGGTATCTTAACCGTGATAGTGGCATCTAAGGTGACACTGTCATGATGGCTCAAGTACTTATACGGACAAGGCAGATCCACAGTGGAGCAAAGCACCATGAAAGCACATGCAGCATAAAGATAAAGAAAGGCCATTGTCTCATGGTAACTGCTTACAGTTCTGAGTATTCCACTATAAATCTAAGCCATGTAGGGAGTGGGATTTTATAGCTATAATTGCCACTTGAGATTATTCTGCTGTCTAATGCAAGTCGATGAAAGGGTTTAATTTTTGTAACAGTCCTGAAACATGACCTTAGGCATCCATTATTGTACAATTTTAGTTTTGAATCAGTAGGAGCTTTATCTTCAGTTATGATGTTCACATCCCCATAAGTAAGAGGAGGATCAATAGTAAAAGAAAACCAGCAAATTGTAGGCTTTGCCATAAATCTAAGGTATTAGGTGGACATCATTTAAACAGTTGTTTTTCTTTTCATGAAGAATAAACACCTAGTAGGAGAAAAAAATGAGGCTCTAAAGGGATTGTGCATTGCCAAATAGTTTATAGCTGTGTTAAATGCAATGCTGAGCTTCAGTTCTGCTGTGGAATATTTGCTGATGATCATTTACTTGCCAACTGAAAACCCAAAAGATGCTATTTGAGGTTTTTTGTGTGGTTTCAGTCTTGACCCCTTTGTCAGGGTTTCACTGCATGATTGCCAAGAGCAGCTCTTTGCATGTGAGAAGACAGATGCTGGTGATTTAAGCAGGGAAACACACCACAGTGCTTTTACTCAGCTGATATTTAATGATTTACCATTTAATGTAGTTCATCTTTCATAACCCTGAGTTCAAACGGAAGCAGTTGCTATTAGGGAGGCAATAATATTGAACTTCCCACCAGTGACCTAGGAGAGCTGCTTTTGTAGCTTTAGCTACTGGACCCATCTGGCCTTTAGACCCTAAGCACGGCAACAGAAGGAGAGAAACCGTTTACTTCCCGTCAATAGAGGACTGGGTAGAATGTATAATTATGCCAGATAAAGATTTTCAAATCAAAACTCCTTGTGTTAACATCACTCTGCAACTTTGAAGGACAAAACAATGCTCTTTACTCATTATCAAAAGAACCCTGAGAAAACTCAGAACACATATGAAAAATCATGCTGAGCTGAAATCAATTCAAAGGGAAGGAGTGCTCCTGGTTTCAAACCTGGAAGATAAACTTATTTTCTTATAATTTCTATTTGCTTTCATTAGTGTGGGAGCTTTCTGGTAAGGCTTTTTCCCTCTAGTTTTAGAAGATACTTAGATAGATGTAGATATTTAGATAGATGGATGAATAGATAAACTACTTAAAGACAAGCATTTCAGAAAACTAAAGTGTAAGAGACGGATCAAATGAGATTGAAGTCATTTGGAGGAAGGATGGTATCCAATATGGTGATGAGAACTGTGTTATTAATGTTATCAAATAGAATGCTTTAAAGGCATTTTTTTCCTATCAAAATCCCTTCCTAGTTCAATAATCTATTTTCACTTTGGTATTATTGGTGAGGGATTGAAAGCAGATTACAAGTTAGGTTGGCTCTATTTTTTTCTGATTTTCTTTCTTTTTTTTTGATTAAACTCCTAACATCTGTAAATTAGGATTTGCAAGGAAAAGACAAAATTATCAACTTTCATTACAATTACAGGCTTGCTGGACAACTGTTGCCTAGTTATGATTATATCTAATCCCTTGACTGCTTACAGGAGGCCAAAAATGTTTTTCTTTTCTAATAATATATTCCTAAAACACAGAGAAGGCAGTTAGACCAAATGTTTTCACGGTGAGAAACATACCTAGAGGTGTTCAGTCTGATGGGCTTAGATGGACTAAAACCACTATGTGGGTCTCCCATCCTGCACTGCAGCGTTTGTCATTCTCAAAGCCAGAGTTAGACTTCTCAAATCATTTTCTGATTTAAAGATCCATTTTTTGAAGCATTGCTCATAGTACAAAAGCACTTGTATTTACCTCTAGGCATCATTTGAAAATACTGTCTTGGAGATATTTATGCATTTTCCAAAGTTTGATGATGCTTGGTATTTTGGATTTGTTATTTGGCAGTAGATATTTGCATAATATTTATAATTAGGCAACTATGACATTTAAAAAGATAAAGAATGGCTGGGCACGAGGCTCATCCCTGTAATCCCAGTACTTTGGGAAGCCAAGGCAGGCAGATTACTTGAGGTCAGGAGTTTGACACCATCCTGGACAACATGGTGAAACCCTGTCTCTACTAAAAACAAAAAACAAACAACAACAATGACAACAAAATAGCTGGGTGTGGTGGTGAGTGCCTGTAATCCCAGACACTAAGGAGGCTGAGGCAGGAGAATCGCTTGAACCCAGGAGGCGGTGGTTGTAGTGAGCTGAGATCATGCCACTGCACTCCAGCCTGGATGACAGAGCAAGACCCTGTCTCTAAATAAATAAATAATAAAAAAATTAAAAGAAGACTTTCTCTACAAGGTTTTTGAATAAAGAAATAATCCAGAAGTATAAATGTGCTCTGCTTTACCCTTTCGTATTGCAGTTCTTGATAGAATGTTCCTTCATCTACTTTTGAGGTTTAGTTCTGCTGCCTGGTATGCTGCCACTCTAGTGTATTGCATTTCTGGATTCTTAGCCTCCTCATCAGTTGTGGAAAAACCCTTTCAACTGTTTATTTATTTGTAGCATCTATTTGAACTCCATGTGAGGAAATGGATACCTTAGTATAGAGAATTGTGTCAAAATCATCATGATTTCACGTAAAAAGGAATGATCAAAGTATAGATTCTATTTTAACATGGATTTGGTTCAATTGCTACATATTGGAAATCAGATATTAATGGATCAACCTTAACAAGTTAGAAAGTTTGATTTGGAATTTTATTTAAATTCATTTTTTTAGTCTTAATATAGACAGGTGTTTTATGAAAGCTATTTTTCTGTTTGCTCAGTTTCAAGATTTATAGGAGATCTAATTTGATACATGGCCAAAATGCCACCACAGAAACAGTGGATGGTTTTTGCCATAAAATTTTATTACAATAATTTCCAGGCTCAAGGGCATATTATCATGTGGCAGTGTGTATGTTTTAAAATAATGTTTCAATTTTTTTTAGCCTTTAAAACTTTACGAAGAAAATCTAGGCTTTTTTTGTTTTGAGTGGGCAGATATTCTGGTTCATTCCATTTGATGAGCCCTAGCATACATTGATAGTTATCATTGGACACTGTATTCAGAGTAGCTAGAATAGGTTTCAGCCTTTAGAGAGCTGGATTATTCAGGTGAATGTGGTTAGAGCACTCAGTGAAACCGAACATTTCACCATTGCCTATTATTATGAGTTATTTTCAAGTGAGCCTCTTATAATGCCTTTTTTTTCAAAAAGAGGAAATATAATAAAAGTGGGTGAGATATTGTCATGCGAAGGTACCACGTTTGACTGGAGGTGGCAGTTGGGGTTAATTTGATATCAGCTGAAATCTCCTAATGCAGCTTGGGCACTACTGATATATTTTCTAAAAATCACCAGATCACAGTGTTATAGTATTCAAATCAGTAAAGATTAGAAATATATCAAATCTTGTTAAAGAAATGACCTACCAACCTTAGAAGCAAGAAAACTGAGTCTGTAACTCAAATTATGAAATAACAAGCCAACATTTCTGTGAAAGAAAGGTGGACCCTAATACAACAAGTAGAGCCTAGTAATATATTTTCTCTCTACCCTGACCTTAAATAATGTCACTGTGTTGACAACCTATGACATGATGCCATATAGCTGAAAGGATTTGTACAGAGAAAGAATCCATTTCAAAAAGGTAGAAGTAAAGTATTACTAATATAAGAAGGAAAACATATCTTAATATTCCCTAAAGTCATACAGAAAACTCATTGTGATCTAATAAAATATTTTGAAGGAAAAATTATAAAATAAAATATTAAAGAAAAAGCACCTTGCAGGAACTTTTGAATAATGTTTTGTAAAGTTAATGAACCAAAATTATAAATGATCATTATAATGATTTACCAATTTAGGATCACATAATGGCAATTAAAGTATGTTTCTTATCAAAATGCGAGTTTAAAAAAAAGTCACATTTAGCATTTTTCATTTATTCTGATGCCATTTAAAGGGATAAAACATTGTATAGTACTCTGCATGAGTTACAACAGATTTTGTTATAAAATGTAATTCAGAAAAGTTTAAATTATACTTTATAGAAAAATACTATAGTAAAGGAGGATACTTTTTGTATGTAGAATATAGCATGACATGCAAAGAAAATTTTCTTTAAATCTTAAGGCAGTAATTCTTAAGCATGTTCTGAGAACGCCGTGCCTGAGAATTACCTGGGAAACTTGTTAGAAATGCTGCAAATTCTTGGGATTTATGCCAGGTCTACTGAGCCTAATTCTAAGAGAATTAATTTCAGAACCTGTTTTACTGCATACAGAATCACAGATGCTTCTTAAAAATGGACAACTTTCAGTACCAGTCTCTTAAATATTTTACCTACTGTATATGATTACTTGGCACTACTGACCAAAATAAAGAAAACAAGCAGTATTAGGGAACTCTGTGGAATAAAGAGAAGCTGACTATTTTCTGGTGAATTTCCACATTTAGCAGGTTATCTTATACATGATAGGCATTCAACCAATATGTGTATTAAATCAATGAATAAATGGAATTTTATCAATATGAAGACAAATACCATTTGGGTGCAAAATGTGAATGTTAAAACAGAAAATCACCACTAAGAATATTCAGAGGAAACTGATTTTTTTTTTTTTAATTTTATTTTTGAGATGGAGTTTCACTCTTGTTACTCAGGCTGGAGTGCAGTGGCGTGATCTTGGCTCACCGCAACCTCCGCCTCCTGGGTTCAGGCAATTCTCCTGCCTCAGCCACCCGAGTAGCTGAGACAACAGGCACGAGCCACCATGCCCAGCTAATTTTTGTATTTTTAGTAGAGACGGGGTTTCACCATGTTGACGAGGGAAACTGATTATTTAGTCTACATGTGTTCAATAATATTTGGAATATCAGAAGATAAACAGATAATTTAAAGTGACAGAGGAGGTACTATTCAGGGAACAAGCTGAAGTATAACCATAAACTCTTTAGCAAGTCCCTGTTAATGTAAGAGGTAGAGATGAATGTGCTAGCCATTAATATTTTTTGTTTTTTAGCAGGAAGGTTGTTCAGGGTATATGTATGGTACAGTTTCTATATTTAGGGATAAATGTATTACACTTTAAAAAATCAGGAATATAACTGTTTGTACCCTTACATATTTGCTGAAAGTAACATTACTTCTGTTTTAGCAATAAGAAAAAGGAGAAACTCTTTTTCACATGTTTGTTCATTTTTCATCCATTTAGCAGGTATTTACTGATTTCCTACTATGTGCAAGAACGCTGCCTTCACATTAGTATTTCAGGACTAGCCCAGAAGGAATAACTCTCCTTCTTATCACAGATGGTCACCCACTGAAGTCAGATGCTCTGATTTGGGTCATAGTCACAGGGAGGACTTGTGAGCAAAAGACATTAGCATTTACAGCAATTCTTTGTTGAATCGAGCTGCCACAGACTTAAAAACATGTACTCAACTCTTTACCAACCATCATTATGAATTGCAGTGATACTTCCCTTTCCTCTTATCATATCTTTTGTTAGGGACCCCTCACTTCCCCGCTATTGTTAAGCTGGGTGTATCCACATCCTGCTTATTTTGTAATCATTTTTAGAACCTCTTTAATAAATTAATGGACTAGTCTATAACTACTGAGGCCACTATTGAGTAATTTTAACAAAAAGATTGTATAAATACACACACACCGGGGTCTCTTAATTAAAAATATGATGAGTAGATGAAGGTATTTGGCAATAGTTGAAATCAGCAAGTCATTAAAAATTCTTCCGTGATACTACTAATTTGTTCATAATAGCCTTATAATTGCAGCATATAAACAAAGACAAATGTGGGTTGGATTCTATGTAAAAATATCAGTCTTGTCTTTTCTACTTAAAAGAGTTATAATTTCCACTTCTGGTGCAGTTGAAATAAGAAATAAGCTATATCTCGTGTGTTTGGTTGACAACTTTTAAAGTCCAGGTTCCTTTTCTCAAAGGTGGCCTTCCTTTATAAAACGTTTGTTGTCGGTAGCCTTGTGTAGTCTAGGAGAAATCAGAGATGCAGCTGTCTTATGAATAACCAGATGGGAAATGGAAGATGATCAAACTTCTTCCTAGACCCCATGAGTCAAATAGGAATGACAAAAGATTTTCCTTTGCAACTGGGAGGAGGGTGAAACCTAATTATAAAAAGTCTTGTATACAAATGACAATAATGCCTAACAGGAGCCTCCTCCTTAAAGACAGGAAACCTGTTTTCTAAGCTTTTTCCATCACCAAAATACAGCCAGAGTCTGCTATGAGACTCGGTAGCTGTTGAACAGTGCCAGAAACTCTGATGAACGTCCAAGACATTTCCTTCAAGCAAAGTAATACCCTCCGAAGAGCACGTTCCGAGATCGTTCACACGGACTCGGAGGGGAGAGCGCCACCTATCGTACCACGGCGGCAGTGTCCAGGGCACCTGGCCATCCTTCCAGCCTCCCTTGCACCACCCGCCAGCACATCCTGTTCTGCCCCAGATAGCTGCAGATAGTAATGTTCTGAGGTGGTCTGAAGTTCACCTAAGTGTGCTCATATCACGCTCTATAATGTGAGGAAAACACACGAATTTAAATCAGTTTTTAAAACAACCAGGCCTCTCTTCTCATTTACTAGAATGGAAAAAATTCACTTTTATTACCTCGAAGATGCCAAACAGTGCCATTTTATTACTGTGGGAAGCTGGAAGTCATTTCCGAAACCTTTTGGCAAGGGTGCTATGTAGAGCATCCAGTTCAGTCCTTTAAGTGTCTTCTGAGAACCACCACACAGACTGTGATTTACTGTCTTCAGGAGTTAAAGGGACCCTTTCTACCCTGAAACTGAAGAAAGAAAGGTGAACTGTGTTTACCAAGCATCCCAATGAGACTTGCAAGAATATGAGACAGCATAGAGAGGGGAGCCAGAGGTAAAGAATGTTTTGGTAACCCACATTTTCCAGTATCTACTTTTGCATTTGCTTTAAAAGATTATGTTGGCAGCCTTTAACAGTTGTGATGATTTTTGTATATTGATCAATTGGTCTTTAGGCAACTTTTGCAGACAGCTACACAAAAGGGGGACTCCTTTTCCTTCTTCCTCTTTGATGTTTGCATCTTAAGTAGGTTTTCGTACACTTCCACAGTGAATGCAGTGTCATAGGCTAAATATGTATGTGTATACGTATGTGTGTACATATATACATAGATAATAGACCACTGTGAAAAATAATTACATAGTCTGTCACATCAAAAATGAGAAGCTGTCTGATAGTATAAAAGGAAATCTAGCCAGGCATGGTGGCTCACGCCTGTAATCCAAGCACTTTGGAGGCCAAGGCGGGCGGATCACCTGAGGTCAGGAGTTCAAGATCAGCCTGACCAACACGGTGAAATCCCGTCTATTAAAAAAAAAAAAAAAAAAAAAAAAAAACAGTAAATAAAAAAAAAAAAAAAAAAAAAAAAAAAAAGAGGAAATCTAGTAAACTCCTTTACTTGACAAAAATCATTAAACTATTGACCTCAAGTAGAAAGACCAATCTTTAATTGCCTTTACAGTTTTAAACTCCGGTAAGCAAACATCAAAGCAACTCTCAGAGCAGGACATGACATTTTTTTCTTGTAAACAACTCCACATGGAGCAATGTCTCTAGCAATTACATCCTTAATAGAATATTGTATTTATAAACTATATCATAAAGGCATCCTATGGTAGCCTACAGTGTCCATGTCTTTTTTTTTAAAGTGAAATTAATGTTTT
>NW_016107318.1:1070345-1158425 GCF_001604975.1 Cebus imitator
TTAGTAGAGATGGGGTTTCACCATGTTGACCAGGATGGTCTCGATCTCTTGACCTTGTGATCCACCCGCCTTGGCCTCCCAAAGTGCTGGGATTACAGGCATGAGCCACCAAGCCCGGCCCTATTTTGGTTATTGATGACAAAAACATTCTTTTATCCTGCTCTACCTATTAAGTAAATATAACACAACACTTGGAGTGGATGAATTTATTACAATATTGGAAACGTTATGTGGTCTGTTTCTTTTTGGGCCAGGATGATATATCTGTTCTGAAGTATAAGATTCACACTTGACAGTAGGCTTAGGATTTTATGCTGCTTCCATTGCTAAATCTAGTAGCAGTATTAGAGGCCAAACCTTCAAGCAGCGCCTGCTAGACAAATGGCTAAGGGGAGTGGAGGGCTAAATCCAGGGAGCCAGGAATGCAGTGCATTCAGTGCAGGAACTCAAAGGTAGCTAGAGGAATAAAAGTCCCCTTTACTTAAAAGGAGTGAAATCTAGCCAAAAACTTTGATAAATACATAATAAAAGGGTAGAGAAAACATCTGAGAGCAAATTTATCACTAGCTTGCTGAGTCATCATTAATGGCCATTAAAAGAAAACAATAGAAAAAAGAACAATAATTAAAGATAAGGTAGAAAAACAACTGAATTTTTTTAATAAACTCATCTTCTTAGAAATACACCCAGGAAACTTTGTCTGTTTAAAACTGGCACACACATACTGACTCATTCGTTTGCTATATGTATATCATTTTTTCTTTTATATTTCCATCCATCCATCCATCCATCTTTTCATACATTAATAAATCTATCCATCCTTCATCCAATTATCCATCTATTGCAACCAAGTATTTATAAATTATTTTCTTTTTTCAGCGACTTGTAAATCCAACCTGTTTCAGGTGGCTGCCCTATAATATGTAATATTACTAGTGATAGACATAGAAGATGGAGTCTCTTCTCCCAGGGAGCTTAGAGTCCAAGTGGAGAGAAAGTTAAGTATAGTATTACTACACCATGTGAAAGATGATATGATAGCACTACACTATGAAGATAGAAAGCCTTCTGAGTTAGAGAGGTGGATCTGGGAAGGCCAACAGTAAAGCTGAACTGTAAGAAAAGATGGTGAAGAGGAAAGATAATTCTAGACAAAAAGCATGGTATATGAAAAATGCGTCCTTAATTATTGGTATTCATTTATAGTCACAAAATCATTTAACAAAACTCCACTCCTTAAAACACAACATGGGCAGGGTGTGGTGGCTCACGCCTGTATTCCCAACAGTTTGGGAGGCCAAGGTGGTTACATGACCTGAAGTCAGGAGTTCCAGACTAGCCTGGGCAACATGGTGCAACCCTGTCTCTACTAAAAAGATGGAAAATCAGCTGGGCACGGTGGCGTATGCCTGTAATCCCAGCTACTCAGGAGGCTGAGGCAGGAGAATTGCTTGAGCACAGAAGGCAGAGGTTGTAGTGAGCTGAGATTGCGCCATCGCACTCCAGCCGGAATGAAAAAGCGAGACTACAATTGAGAAACCAACAAACACAAAAAACACAACATTATATAATGATTCCATTAATAATGACTCATGGAGGCAATAAAGCTTGGTGGTTACATGTATTGCCTTTGGAACCAGATTTCCTAGGCTTGAATCCTGGCTCTTACTCTGTCTACCTGATAACCTAAGGGAAATTACTCAACTTTTTCTGCCTCAGTTTCCCTTTCTTCAACTGGGAACAGTAACTATATCTTACAGTGAGTATTATGTGAATTTATGCATGAAAAACTTACATATATTTGGCAGAAATAATTTCTCAATATGTGTTAGGATAATATTTTTCCCTTGGTTAAAATGATCTTACTGATGATATTTTTTTAAGAGATGTGTGAGAGTTATCAGAATCTGAGACTTACTACATTCAGAAACCAAAGAGGCTTCACTTTTCTTAAAACTTTAAAACTGTTTCCACAAATGAGAAAAACCTCTGGAAATGCACTCAGATTTTGGAGTGCAAATTCTGTCTCTGCTTCCTTCTAACTTTGAGGACTTTAGCAAGTTGCTCAATGCCTGTGCCTCAGTTTCTCATCACAAACAAATGCAGATGCTAATAACACCAGTATCTCCCTCATGAGTCTGCTGGGAGAATTAAATGCTGCTGGGATGATGTGTAAATGTGACTGACATCACCCAAAGGTTTGTTTCATCATCAGCAAAAAACAACAACAACAACAACAACAACAAAAACCCTCCTTTAAAATGCTATAGTGGCTAATCTAAGGCTTGTGAAAAATATCTTTCCCAAAATACTTTCTATAGTTTGAGAGATGACATATAAATATTCTCATCTGCATTTGCCAACTCTGGAAAACACTCCTGAATGCTATTGCTGACTTTGATACGCTGCCTTTGCATCTTTGCCAGAACTTGCTCTGGTTTGCAGCTATTCATAGAATGCCCTTGGATAATGTGATAGGTTGAATTTGAATTACTCCTCCAATCATTTTGGAGCCAGTAATAATGGCAACTAAAATGGTCATCTGGAGAATGAACTAAGCATGGACATTTTCCAATACAATCTCTTTCTAATTTTTGTCCTTAAAATAACTCAAAAGAAGATAATATGCTGTTTGAGTCAGTAAGCCTTAAACACGCTAACATAAAATTAATTTTCTGTATATACTTAATAGATGCTTTAAAAGACCACCACTCTCAGATGGAATAAAAATGCAAAGTGACTTTTAAAAACTCACAAATTATAGCAAAACAGATATTGCACTAGATCTTTTCTCTTTTCCTGGAATCATTTTTAATTGCAATTGTTTGAGGGCTGAGCACCAAGCCATTCAGAGCACTACGTACAGACCGGCTTTAAATACATTCAGCATATCATCACGTTGCTAATATGATACAAATCTTTGGTCTCTCAAACGTCTCTGCTTTCCTCCCACATATCAACGACCTAATACTGTTACATCTACGGCTAGGGCTTGTTAGTCTGCCTGAAGGGAAGTTCCAGGCTGGCATAGCTTCTATTTTATTAAAATTTTTTTCTTGCCTGCAACCTGATTTCTTCTGGTCTGACCTAATTCCTTTGATGCCTGGGGCTTGGAGGCCGGTACTAATCTGCATCATGGATGTGTGGAGGAAAGGTAAGACAATTCAAAGAAAAGTGAAAGAAGGAAAGAATGGTACCTGGGTGCAAATGCTCTTTAAAACCAAAATAAGCATTTTGAAAGCAGGACACTTTTGTTTTAGTGCATCCTTTAAGGAAGAACGTAAATTCAATGCATGACCTAATACAAATTTCCCTTCTCTCTTAACTCTTTACTTTTTAAAGGTATATAGTAAACCATTGTAAAACTATGACAAAAAAAAAAAAAAAGAACAGCAGAATGCTAATTGTAGCATCATATGATAAATTCCAGGGTAAGAAAAATATCTGTTTATGAAAACTAAGTCATGCTCTAGATGTCATAATGATAGAAAAGGTTTGCGCTGACTTTCATGTAGAGATCGTGTGACAGTCTAAGCTTTGTTACTAAGCTTTGGAACGTGCTGATATTCAGAGTTTCTTAGACCTGCCTACTAACTTATTGTTTCTCTGGGTCTGTTCCCAGTTTCTTTTTCCCTTTGGGAAGCAGGTTCTTCTTACCACTCAAATATGCGTCCAACATCTTGTAATCATTAATATACCAAAGGCAGGGGCAAAGGGGGCATATTTTCAAAGTGTCTCTGCTCTCTTGATTTTGGATTACTATGAATCCTGGAGAAGTGGGAAGGTGAAATTTATCCTTTCTTGCTAACAAATTGCATGCCTTTTTTGAGATGTTAAAAAGTTGTAATATTTTTTGCATGGATTTACAAGAAATGGGGAGGGTGTCCATTTGTGATTTGATTAATAGAGCTTCACAAAGTCATCCTTACACCTGCTTCCATCAGAAGAGATGCACTTTATTTAAAGCAAGAAAATGATCAGTAACAGCTATTGTTTTCAACACAGTAGCACGCCTTGGTACAGGGATATTTTCACTTCACAGATGTTTAAAGTCACTTGGAGCTCAGCCTCCAAGCTTGTTATTCATTTGGCATCCAAATTCATGTTTCATAGCCATGTGACTATTTTATGTGCCAAAAATAGAAGGAATCCTCTGGATTTTAGAGCTATACAGTAGCTGCCTAATCTACACAGCTTCTGTGTTTCAGGATGTATTTGCAGATTCAAAATTTGTATTTCAGTCAATTGTTTAAAACCATTTATTCAACAGATATTTAGGGCTGCTAACTGGTACAAATGTGTGTGCTTTCCTCGTTTCTCCCAGAGGTAGGAGGTATCTCCTTTTTATTATCCTTTTATTTTCACTTGTATTTTAGTAGTGGATACACCAGTGAGCAGGAAAATAATCACTACACAGATACTGAGAAGGAAAGAAAAAGAAGAGGGGTTTGTAATCCAGATAATTCACAACACGGAAAGCTAACAGAGGCATACCCAATGATAGATAGGATATTAGATTATTAGGGGGGTGTGTGTGCTATATTTTAACACAAGCCCATGGAATCAGCATTTTTCACACTGCAGAAAAATTTTGGCAGTCTAGTCTGAACATTGCTTCTAACAGAACTGGAAAGGCCATTTGAAAACAGTTTAAGCCCACACATCATTTCTTATCTGATCCAAAAAAATAGAAAGTCATACACTGGTACAAACTGTTGCTACTTTATTTCATTGGCTCCTCCCATGTAAACTAATGAGCATTTATGAGCAGAAAATCCAGCTATGGAAGATCCCAAACCATGCATTATGGTTTTCTTTAGCAGAGATACCAAAAATGATCTCATGTTTAGTTTATATTGTTCAGTTCTGAAATCCATTATAGCTTGTACATTGGGCAGGTAGAGATTAATTTGCGTTTGTAAACGTGCACACCCTTGGGGGCAGTTGTATTTTATGCACGGGTGAATAAGGATCTTCTAGCAGCAAATCTATGGAGCTGACTTTCTTATGCCTTCTATTTTTTTCAAGCACTAGTCTAAGCACATGAACAGCAGATTGCCAATTTTAAACTGCCCCTTGAACTCATTTTTTAGTTTAATGTTATAATTAATGTGGTTTGTAAGCTAACATTAGGTGTAAGCTTTATATGGATATATGTACATGTATTTTCCTCAGACACAAACATTTTTATTATGTACAGTAAGAATGATTTATATTTACTTCAATACAATGACCCATTTAATAAACAATGCTACCTACTATGAAACGAAATAAACAGAAATTTTTAAAAATGAGCATTCCGTCTTACAGTGCATCTAGGAGAAACTGCTTATATTTTTGCTGTATTTTTACAAAAATGAAAAAATTATGACAAATATGTATTAGATTAACTTGTATAAGGTTTACTCCATCAAAATTCCTTTGCATCCTATTTTATTTTTACAGAATTCTGATGAGGAATATGTAGTGCTGAATTGCTTAAGCAAGCTAGACCTAATGCTTATGATAATGATCACAGCAATTACAAACACAATAGATGTACATTGTCCCAAATGAGATCTGAACTCCTGTTGAAAGAAAGACAGGGCCTCTTCCTTTTTTTCCTGTGTGTGTCTTGTGTAACAACCTCATTGTCTATAACTAATAGATAAAAATGCAATGAGGTGAGTCTGTAATACGACAGATAGTGAAATAAACAAACAAAATTGCTTACACTTCTGCGCGCTGTGCTAACCCCTTTCTCAGATGATCTTAGAGGCTTTACCTTTTTCTAATTTTGCTAACATCTCACAGGCATGGAACAGCGCCCCCCGCCTCCCACCCCAACCCTCCAGCTCCTCCCTCTCCCTTCTTTTCTCCTTCCTGCTGTTTCATTACATTTTCTTATGTGCATACCATCAAGTCCTCTTGGACACATAATCAGATTTGTGCCAGACTATGTTTCTTGGCTTTAATGGTTAGTTAGCTTTCCAGAATACACATGCTGCTTTATACACACTTTTATTACTGACATCATGAGAATGCATCTCTCCTATGTTTACAATTGGGTGTTCACCCTTAAATAAAAGCCATGAGATCAGGTTTAAGAGAATTGTTGTTTAAGAGAATCTTTGAAAAGCAGAATAAAAACAGCTGTTATCTGCTTGAACCATTTCATTTTCTTTCATGATCTGAATGATAATGATGTGTAACAGTGGGCAGTCTCCGGCTTTCATTATACACCATACATCAGAGCCTCTTTCAGGATGGAATTGGGTCTCTGTCTCGGAGTTCCAACAGGATCTTTTCAACCTCACTTCTAACAGGTGTTGGTGTTTGGGGGAGGGGGTGAAGGGAGAATAAAACACCTTTGCTTGTTTTCCCACTGACCTCCGGATCCAGGAGGCTGGTTTTCATTGCCAATGTGGGTTTGAAAGTCAAACCAGGTCCTTGCTGCAATCTCTCCCGCCAGGAACAGATTACAAATATTTCCACATGTCAAACAAATGAACAATAGGGTGGTCCTTATTAATCAAAGCTCTTCTAAACCAAGTACAGATGGTAGCAATGAACTTCTCTTCCATGAAGATTTCTGAAGACGGGAGGAAATAGATCTCACAGAAACGCACATTTCTTCCAGAGACACCAGACGAGGAATAAGGAGTCAACCCAAATGTAACCAAAAAGGAAATGGAACAGAACAATAACAAATAAATAAAAAATTTAAAACACCAGTATTCATGATCCAAACTAGAAGGCTGATTGGGCTTATTTCCATTCAACACTCCCTTATCGCAAGCTGTTCCTGAGGATTCTGCAGCATTTGCCTAGAGACTGACAAGCTCAAATTGGTTTTAACCTCCAGAGTCCCCTTTTCATATCGCAGATGTTGCTGATTGGGGAGCAGAGTTCCGCTTTCCCCGAAGTATGTGATTTCCAGGCTCTGGTGGCATCTACTACTGAGAGCCTAACTCCTCTCAGACAACAATGTCATTTGTTATTTTTAATTAACAGAAAAATATCAATAGCAATGTTTGAAACTGCATTGTATTCAAAACTTGAGAGTGAAGAGAGTTAGGGAAGCAATTTTATTTAAAGAACAACCCAGAGGCTGGATGCATGGCTGTGTTTCTCTGACTCCAGCTGTATTACCTAAGCCTCTTGGGTGGCAAAAAAATGGGTTGAGAAATCTGCTGGGAACAAAGACTCCTTGGGATGTTCTATGTCACCAGATGTTACTATTTAGGAAGAGAATATTTCAAATGTCTTAGCAAAATTGGTTTCACTTTTTCACTCAAGATTGGTGCTATTATGGTCCCATGTAGTCAGTCCTTCAAGGTGAAGGATCAAACGAAGCTAACATGTCACTCAGCTCACACCTTATCTCAAAGCGGTGTTAAACCTAAATTGTATTTGAAAGGTGAAAATTCTGTTGTGAAGCCCTTAACATAGAGGGTCTCTGATTTCCACTGATAAAATAAAATTCCATGATGTAAAAACTTTACCAGAGGCCATTTCTCTTTTTAGCCTAAATCTTTTATACTGCAGCTAAGAGTGTACTTCCTCTTAATCTGATCTCAGTAAAGAGAGCAATATTCAAAATACTTTAATGTATGGTTAAAGATTTTTCAAAGTCTCCTTTCAAACTTTTCAACATAATTACAGTAAAGATGGGAAATTTTTCTGCTAATAGATTAAGTATGTGCCTGAAACCTCAGATTAATTATAATCTTTTTCAAGAGGACTAAAATTATATAACTTTTTATGAGGAGATAACACTTTATTGGATTTTAAAAGGAAATGAAATATTCTTTTTAAAGAATATATAGGCATTACGTATAAAAACAATTCCTTTACATGTCGTAATTATGATTTCATAAAGACTTTTTTGGGGAGGTGTGGAAACTGTCCAACTAATATCTTGTTGAAAATAAAAGGCCTTATGAAAATAATCTCTATTATTATTTTTTAAATATGAGATATTTTGTTCAATATATAAAATAGTATTTTTCCTTTATTTCCTTTTTTTTTTTCTTTTTTGGTCATGCAGGCTGGAGTGCAGTGGTGCAATCACAGCTCACTGTAGCCTCCACCTTCCCAGTTCAGGTGATCCTCCCACCTCAGCCTCCTGAGTAGCTGAGACTGCAGGTGGGCAACACCCCTATGGCTAATTTTTTTTTTTTTCTGATTACATACACATATTTAACAGTACAGTTTTACACAGAATGTTAAGAGCACTTATCTTCGTATTTCACAGAAGGGCTTGAAACATACGGACTTTCTATTAGTAATCATACAATAGCACATCTAAATCTAATTCCTAAATAGATGATGCATTATAATTTTTTGGAATTTAAAGATTTAATGACAATCATCAGGGGAGGAAAAAGAGTAAGTTTATTTTGCATAACTGACCGAAAAACATAAATTCAAGAAATAGTAAGTAGAATTTAACATGGTCTCCTGCGCCCTGAAGGAGGTGGTGCCTGATTTGGAGGGGTAATTGCTATGTCCAAGTAATCTCCTATCTGGAACTGTCTATTGTCTGAGTAGACTTCTTTTACTAAGCTTGTTGGTTCTTTGAAGGTTGCATCCAACCAAGTGTAGATCTGCCACTCGCTGGACGAGGCGTTTCCCCAGGAGAACTCGTCCCCTCGGTGGTGGCGGTGGTTACTGGCGGTGGAGACCCACGGCAGCAGCGGGCATGTCTTGGCTTGTCAATTGGCTTCTCTGCCTCCTTCTTAATTTCCTCCTGGGCAACGCACGACTCCACCACCATCTTCCTCCCATGCCCGCCTAATGTTTTCATTATTCATAGAGACCAGATCTAGACTTGAAACTCCTGGGCTCATGCAATCCTCCCACCTCCGTCTCCCACAGTACTGGGACTACAGGCATGAGTCACCACACCTAGTCTGAAATAGTATTTTCCAATATCCCATTTGGGGTGTTCAGTTTTCTGAATATGTGGCAGTCCATCCAATTCTAAATTAATGCGGAATCATTGCCAATGCCAAAAAAGACTTCATTCTTCCCATTTTTTTGTGTGATGTTGAATAAGTGATAGTATCTCAGTGAAACTGACTTTCCCTGAGAAAGTGAAAGAAAGCATGCTGCTCCTCAGGGGGGCATTCCTCATGCCACACTTGCACGCACCTAAAAAGGCTTCTTAAGGCACCACCATAAAATTCAGGGCAGGAGATGTACTCTGTTCCATAAGCAAACACAGTAACTTCCATGTGAAGACAATGAAAGATGAATCCATATATTAGAACCTCAACACTCTCGAGGAAAGCCTGAAAAATTATTCTAGAATGTCAACATAGCGTTTAGAATTTTTGCTAAAAGCCATGTTTATATTCAATTCAGTTATGATACAAAATCTATAAATATTAATAGTCATCTTGATTTGTCTACTCCTCTCTTGTAATTAAATTAAAGATAAGGAGCTGCCACATAATCTGTTAGGTGGAATTAATGAGAACATACATGAAAGAAAGAAAGAATAATTTTGATGGAAGAGTCAGAGTAAAAAATGAAAGAAAAGGAAGGAGAGATCTGAATCTCCACCTGGAGAAATGTATTATTCTGAGGAAATTTGGAATGACTACTCACCAGAATATGGATTAAAAAGTTAACTATATTGAACAGTAATTAACATTTTAAAATGCTTACCTCCTACTGAGCATTTTATTCATTGCTTTATACTTATTCAGAGTTTCTGAGTGCAGTGGCTAAGAGCTTAAATTCTGGGTTTGAATCTGACTAGTTATTTGACCTCAGCCCAATAGCTTCCTTGTGCCTCCAGCTCCTCATGTATAAAATGTGATGAAAAACTCATTAAAAAGCCTTCTTCATGGGTTTATTATGAAGATAAATTGATTAAATATTGGGAAGATCTTGGAACAGTATCTGGGACATACTAAACACTATGCAAGGGTTTATTATGCAATATTCTCTTTTAATTTTCACAGGAACTTTCTACGATACAAACCATTATTTTCCTTTTAAAGTAAAAATAATTGGAGCTTCAAAGTTGATTACCTTGCCTAAGATCATACAGCTAGTAGATGGTGGCAAGAGGGTTGGTATTCTGTATATCACAGCTTCACCATGCTGTAGAGTGAACTTATATTTAACTACCAAATAAGAAATTCTGATAAAAATCAAAGACATTGGCTTCACTGACTACCATCTCTCTCTGCCATCCTAGGAAGAGTAGTAGATAAATGTGCAAATATAGAAACATATACATTGCAGAATGTATATAAATGTGCATTTTGGCATATCTAATTTTTGAACCCATTTTTCCTTTCCAAGAGTACCCACTTATTGAATTATTTGATAATAACAATACTTTTGATATGCCAACCTAGAGGTACCATCGCTAAAGAAGAAGGGTTATGGCCAGCTGCAGTGACTCATGCCTGTAATCCCAGCATTTTGGGAGGCTGAGGTGGGTGGATCACCTGAGGTCAGGAGTTCGAAACCAGCCTGGCCAGTATGGTGAAACCCTGTCTCCACTAAAAACACAAAAATTAGCTGGGCGTGTTAGTGTGCACCTGTAGTCCCAGCTACTTGGGAGACTGAGGTATGAGAATCACTTGAACCCAGGAAGCAGAGGTTGTTTGAAAATGGGTGTCTTCTACACTATACTGAAAGCTCCATGAATGTAAGAATTATTTCTGGTTTGCTTATTCTTTTATCTCTGGCACGTAGAATGGTGTCCAGTATGAAATGAGATAGCTGCACAATGTTTGCCATATTAATCAACAAAAATCTCCGGCCTCTGATGGGCTGTTAGGGGTTGATGGTGGGAGTTTAAATAAAGGCAGATGCACATGCATGACATGTCGGAGGCTGTGAGAACAAGAATGCTCTGTGAAGAGTGCCGTTTCAGGGTTGTTTCAAAACAAAATATGGACAAAAGATAATACTAAGAAAATGGAAGACAATAGGAAAAACAAGATCAACTTAAGAAAAACCTGAGTTGTTTTGTTTCAGAGGAGGGTAGGAAGTTCAGGAGGAATTTTTGTTTTGTTTTTCACAGTAGTTGTAGCAGCTTTGAGTTGATTCTCTTTCTGAAATCTTATTAAAACAAGGTGGCTATGGTTAGAAGCTATAGGTTAGAATAATGTATACCAAGAGGGTTGATGGCAGCAGTAATATCACCTTTATATGGTGGATTCTCTTGGTATGTATCAAAGAATTATCACCCAGTGACACCTGGGTGCAGGAACTTGTATGTGATTAATCAAGGAAGCACCTTCTCTGTTGAACTCTGGAGAGAAGTTTCTGTACACAGCAGGTGAAATAACATACTGGGGAGCCTGGCAGGCAGAGTGGCATATTCCCTCCTGACCTCAATTTCCCAGCCACGGTGCTGTCTGTTTGTGTGTAAGAGCACTAGGCTAAGAAAAACAGCAAGGATTCTATCAGGACCCCACAGTATAGGGAGATAGTGATATCATTTAGTCAAGTAAAAAGGCTAGATTTCAGTGGTATCTGTGAAAGAAGAAAGATAGACTAATTTGGCTACCCATTTTAAAAGAAAGCATGCCATCTGCTAAATCTTTCCTTACCAATTTATGTCCATTTAGTTTACATCTCTTGGAATTGTAAAACAAACAATTACTAATTTTAATCCTTTAGTGGGAAATCTTTATTCTCGTTCTTTTTTTCTCTATGGCTGAACAAGTTATTATCTTTAAGGAGAGGCTGTTTCTAGGTATATAAACAGAATATATACATTTGGGTTTATTTTATTTTCAAGTTAAAAGTTAAAAATGGGACAAAATTATGTGGGTTTTATTCTTCTTAATAGATAATCCCCTAATGCACAGTGAGTTTGAACAGGTATCTGGAAATGATGCTGCTTAATGATTTCATGGACAACTAAGACATTTCCTGAGGTTGACTAACTAAAAAAAAAATTCTCAGAAATCAAGCACTCATAAAAACATGCAAAATGAGGAGGACAGAGCAAAATGGTCAACTAGAAGCTCCTAGCACTCGTCACCCCACAGAGGCTGCCAAAGCAACAAATAAACTATATTCGAATACGGTAACTAAAGGACAGTGCCAGCATACATCAAATGAACTACATAGACCCCGGAGAGCACAGAAACTCAGCATGGCCACATAGAGAACAGAAGGAAGTACCTGCTCTTTACCACATCTCCCCACAGCTGGGATCAGCTGGGAACCAGGAGGACCTTCTCGCTATAGGGAACAGGTAAGCTAGAGGATCCCAGTTGTCCCAGGCAGAAACTATAGTCTTCAACCCTGGACAACTATAGTCTTCAACACTGGGGTCTCCTGCCTGTGTGAACTCTAGGCAGCTGAGGGAGCTGCCTGGGTAGGAAGCAGCCCCAGGCATCCCAGAACAGTCTCATCCCGCTGTGCCCAAGCAGAAGAGGTACTGCCTCCTGGAGAAAAAATACTCTGGCCACCCAGAGCAAGTTCCTTGGCCATCACCTACCTGGTACCAATGTTGAAGCATTTTTGCCCAGACATGAGGAAGCTATGCCTTGGCTACCCAGAATGGCCACAAATACTAGCAACTAAGCTGAAGTAGCACCCTGCCTTCTAAGGAAATGGTACTTGAGGCATTCAGAACAGTCACTCTACTGGGGCTGAGTTGAAGAGGTGCATTCCCTGAGAAAGTGTTGCCTTCCTTGGCAGAACTGAACAGCTACACATCCTAGGGCTGAGTTGATGCAGTACCTCACATCCCTGGGAAACAGAGTGCTGGCTGAGCTGACATCTAATTTTAAAGGCCAAATAACTCTAGTACTCTACTTCCCTGGGGCTGGACTCACTTCTTAGAGCCTGAACTGCTGAGATACCCTTCTTTCCAGGGAGTGGAATCATTGCTGTGCTGCTCCCTGTCTCCTGAGGCCCAAAAGGCAGCTGTGTCCAGTCATTCTGGGGTACTTGCTGCTGCTGCACCTGGACTAATAAAGTCTAGGATACAGCTGAGCTTCACTGTTTCAGGGTCTAGAGTCACCAGTACATAGCACCTCATCCCCTGTGACCCACATTACCAGTAAGACCAATTTGCTCAGGTTCCTCAACTACAGCCATAGCATGCTCCCCAAGCCCAAACTTCTGGAGCACTCTCTTCCCTAGAGTTGGGTCAGTACAGTTCCCAGTCTCCAAGGGGTAGAATCATAGTTACAATCTAGCTCCCAGTGCCTTCTAGGCAGTGCCTTAGAGTCACAGATACTGGCTCTGTGGGCAACCTACATTTATCTCTGCCACAGACAGCAAACTTGAATCCCAAAGTCCAGGTGCTACCATAGGTTCACAGACTGAGTCTAGGACACGGGCCCCAAAGATGTTTCTAGTGCCTGCACCAGGAACCCAGCACTGCTGCAGCAGCTTGTAGGTCATGTCAGACCAGACAAGTTGCATACCCTAAGATAAGTCCCCCCATTGTGGGGAAATGAGAACGGAAGTACCCCCCAAAGCCTTTATCACTGAGGAACTTAACCTATCCTACCAATACCACTGCCACAGACTTCTATAGCCTAGACCACTGAGGCACACACAGTTATTGCTAATATTGAATATAGCTTAAGAACACCATTCTGTCTACCTGGAAAAACAGTCACTACTCCTTTCCCAACCAGGAAACTAAAACACAACTGCAAGTCATTTTCTACAAAAGCTGCTGCAGAAAGTTTGGAAGAAGTTACTGCTCCACCAGAGGCACAGACATCAACATCAACACAGGGATACAGGAAACATGAAAAAGGAAGGAAACATAATATCACCAAACACACACAATAACTGTCTAATTACAGATCCAATGAAAAGGAAACTATGAATTGCTGGAAAAGAAATTAAAGGTAATAATCTTAAGGCAACTCAACAAGATATAAGAAAATACAGATAGACAATTTAACAAAATCAAGAGAGCAATTCACAATATGAACAAGAAAGGTAGCAAAGAGACAGATGTCAAAAGAACCAAACAGAAATTGTGCAGTTGAATAATTCAACGAATAAAATAATAGAGAGCTTCAGCAGCAGACTCAACTAAGCAGAAGAATAAATCTGTGAACTTGAAGATGGGTCATTTGAAATTACCTGATCAGAAAAAAAAAAGGAAATAAGAAAGAAGAGTACTGAAGAAAGCCTACAAGACTTATGCAATACCATTGTGTGAAGAGCTATTTATTTGTATTATAGAGTTCTAGAAGAAAGAGAGATGGAAAAAGGCATAAAAAACCCATTTAATAAAATTGTAGCTGAAAAGTCCCCAAATCTCAATAGCGATGTTGATATGGTTTGGATTTGTGTCCCTACCTAAATCTCATGTCAAAATGGAGGAGGGGCCTTGTGGGAGGTGATTGGATCATGGGGGTAGATTTCCCCTTGTTGTTCTCACGATAGTGAGTGAGTAGATTCTTATGAGATCTGATAGCTTAAAAGTGTGTGGCACTTCCTCCTTCACTCTCTCTCTTCTGCTTTGTCACGGTAAGATGTGCCTGCTCTTCCTTCACCTTCCACCATGATTGTAAGTTTCCTGAGGCCTCCTAGTCATACTTCCTGTTAAGCTTCAGGAACTGTGAGTCAATTAAACCTCTTTTCTTCATGAATTACCCAGTCTCAGGTTGTTCTTGATAGTAGTGTGAAAACAGACTAACAGAGATATGGATATCCAGATTTGGAAAGCTCAAAGGCCCTCAAATAGATTCAACCCCAAAAGATTCTCTACAAGGGATATTATAGCCAAGTTATCAAAAGTAAAAGACAAAGAGAATTTTTAAAAACAATAAGAAAATGGTGTCAAGTCAAGTGTGAGAAAATCTCCATTAGATTACCAGTAGATTTCTCAGCAGAAGTCTTATAGACCAGGAGAGAATTGGGTGATATATTTATAGTGCTGAGAGAAGAAAAAGAAGGAAAAACCAACAGCTAACCAAGAAATACACTCAGTAAAGTTATCCTTCAGAAATGAGGGAGAAATAAAGTCTTTCCCAGACAAGCAAAAACTGAGTGAATTCATCACCACCAGAACAGCCTTGCAAGAAATGCTTAAGGCAGTCCTACATATGGAAGTAAAATGATGGTAATCACACCACAAAAACATGCAAAAGTATAAAACTCACAGGTAAGGCAGATTAATAAAGGTAAAAGAGAGTTTCACTATAGGAAACCACAAAACTGCAAAGGTAGAAATGAGGAAAAAGAGGAAACAAAAGTTATAAAAACAACCAAAAAACAATTAACAAAGTAACAGGAGTAAGTCCTCACCTATCAATATAATCTTAAATGTAAACAAATTAAATTCCTTACTTAAAAGTTATAGACTGACTAACTGTATAAAAATATGACACAGCTGTATGCAAAAAAAAGTGTCACCTTGTAAAGACACAAATATACTGAAAATGAATGGATAGAAAAAGATATTCCATGGAAACAGAAACAAAAAGTAAGAAGGGATAGTTATATCAGATATAAGAGACTTTAAGTAAAAAACTGTAAAAAGAGACAAAGAAGGTCATTGTATGAAAGGATCTATTCAGCAAGAGAATATAACAATTATAAAAATATACACATGCCGAGCCAAGTAGCCAGATATATAAAGCAATTATTATTAGCCTAAAGGGAAAGACAGATTACAGTACAATAATAGTTGGGGACTTCAACATCCCATTTCAGCATTGGACAGATTATCAAGATTAAAAAAAAGCAGCCAAGAAACCTTGGATTTAAACTGCATTTTAGTCCAAATGTACCTAACAGATATTTACAGAACTTTTCATTCAACAGCTGCAGAATACACATTCTTTTTTATCAGCACATCAAACATTTCTTCAGCATAGACCACATGTTAGGCTGCAAAAGTCTTAACAAATTTAAAAGAATTGAAATAATAACAATTATCTAAGAAAGAAAAGACCTAAATAAATAAAAACAGAAACAAAAAAAGGAGACATTATAACTAATACCACAGAAATACAAAGAATCACTAGAGACCATTATGAATAGCTCTGTGCCAACATGTTGGAAAACTTAGTGGAGATGGTTAAATTCCTGGATGCATACAACCTACCAAGATTGAACCAAGAAGAAATAGAAAACTTGAAGAAATCAATCGCAAGTGATAAGTTTCAATCAGTAATAAAAAGAAAAGCCCATCAAAGAAAAGCCCAGTACCTGATGGCTTCACTGCTGAATTATATCAAAGACTTAAAGGAGAATGAATACCAATTATTCTTAAACCTTTCCAGAAAACCGAAGAAAAAGAATTCTTCCACAATCATTATATGAGGCCAGCATTACTGTGATATCAAAATAAGACAACAACACAACAAACGAAGAACACCAGAGGCCAATATCCCTGATAGACATAGATGCAAAAATCCTCAACAAAATACTAGCAGGCCAAATTCAGCAGCAAATGAAAAAATTATTCAACATGATCATATGGGATTTATCCCAGGGATGCAAGGATGGTTCAACATAAACTAATCAAAAAACATGACGAATCACACAAACAGAATCCAGGATAAAAACAGTGGATCACCTCAATAGATGCAGAAAAACCATTTGACAAAATTCAGTATCCATTCATTATAAAACCCCTAAACAAACTAGTTATCAAAGGAATGTACCTCAACACAATAAAGACCACATGTGATAACCCACAGTTACCATACTGAACTGAGAAAAACTAAAAGCTTTTTCTCTAAGAATTTGAACATGACAAGGATGCCCACTCTCACCACTTTTGCTCAATATAGTACTGGAAGTCCTAGCCACAGGAATTAGGCAAAACAAAAACAAAAACAAACAAATAAACAAACAACAATAACAACAAAAACAAGAGCAACCAAAGATGAAAGGACTAAGTATAACTTTCCTTGTTTGTGGGAACATGGTCACATATATAGAGAACTCTAAATGCTCCACCAAAAAGCTGTTAGAACCAATAATCAATTCAGTAAAGTTGCAGGATACAAAATTAACATGCCAAAATCAATAGCATTTGTATACACCAACAATGAACTAGTGAAAAAAGAAATCAAGAAAGCAATCTCATATCCAATAGCTACAAAATCATTACCTGGGAATACATTTAACCCAGGAGGTAAAAGATCTCTACAAGGAGAACTATAAACACTGATGAAAGAAATTTTAGAGGACACAAAAATGGAAAGATGTCCCATACTCATGGATTAGAATTAACATTGTAAAAATGACCATATTACCAAAAGTGATCTATAGATTCAATGCAATGCAATGACATTGCATAGAAAAAACAATTCCTAAAATTCATATGGAACCAACCACAAGAGACTGTGAATAACCAAAGCAATTCTGAGCAGAAAGGATTACCAGAGCCATCCCACTATCTGACTTCAAAATATACTACAAAGCTAAATAACATGGTACTGGCATAAAAACAGATGCACAGATGAATAGAACAGCCTAAAGAACCTAGAAATAAATTCACATATTTACAGCTATTGATTTTTGACGTAGTTGCTGAGAACATTTACTAGAGAAAGGTCCGTCTCTTCAATAAATACTTCTGGGAAACTGGATATCCATATGCAGAAGAATGAAACTGGACTCTTATCTTTCACTGTATACAAAAAATAACTTAAAATGGATTAAAGGCATACTTGTAATCACTGAAGCTATAAAACTACTAGAGAAAAACATAAGGGAAACCACTTCAGGACATTGGCCTGGACAAAGAGTTTATGGAGAAGACCTCAAAAACACAGCCAGAACAGACAAACAGGATTATATCAAACTGAAAAGCAGCTGCACAGCAAAGAAAACAATCCATCAAGTTAAGAGACAACTAACAGAATGGGAAAAAATATTTGCAAAGTATTCATAGGACAAAGGATTACTAACCAGAATATGCAAGGATCTCGAAAAACTAAATAGCAAAAACCTGACAAACTCCCGAAGAACCTCATCTGAAAAGAGGCAAATGAATTAAATAAGCATCTCTCCAAAAAAAGACATACAAATGGCCAAAAAGTATATGAAAAAAATGTTCAACATCACTAATCATAAGGGAGATGCAAATCAAAACCACAATGAGATATCATCTCACCCCAGATAGAATGGCTATTATCAAAAATAAGTGACCAGGGGCGGTGGCTCACACCTGTAATCTCAGCACTTTTGGAGGCTGAGATCACTTGAGGCCAGGAGTTCAAAACCAGTCTGGCCAACATGGTGAATCCCCATCTCTACAAAAATCACAAAATTAGCCAGGCATGGTGGCACACACCTGTAGTCCTAGCTACTCAGGAGGCTGAAGCATGAGAATTGCTTGAACCCGGGAGGTGGATGTTGCAGTGAGCTGAAATCGTGCCACTGCACTCTAGCCTGTGTGACAGAGCAAGACTTGTCTCAAAAATAAAAAAGAGACAAAAAGTAACAAATGTTGGTAAGAATGTAGAGAAAGGAGAACTCTTATATACTGGTTGGTGGGAATGTACGTTAGTGTAGCCATTAAGGAAAATAGCATGCAGGTTCCTGAAAAATATTCAACTAGAAATACCATATGATCCAGCAATCCAACTACTGAGTACATACATCCAAAGAAAGGAAATCAGTATATTGAAGAGATATCTGTACTCCCATGTTTGTGGCAGCACTATTCACAATAGCCAAGATATGTAATTAACTTTAGTGCTCAATGGCAGATAAATGAATAAAGAAAATGTGGCATATACCCACAATGGAATAATATTCAACCTTACAACCGAGTAAAACCCCATCGTTTGTGGCAACATATATAAGCTTGGAGGACATCACCTTAAATAAAATATGCCTCAGGCACAGAAAGCTAGATACCATACATTCTCACCCAGATGTAGAAGCCAAAAGAGTTGATCTCATGGAAACAAAGATAGAATAGTGGTTACTAGAGGCTGGAAGGGTACAGGAGGAGGGGAGACAGAAAAAGTTGGTTTAATGGATACAAAATTACAGCTAAATAGGAAGAATGAGTTCTAGTGTTTTATAGCACCGTACAGTGACTATAAATAACAACAATCTGCTGTATATTTTCAGATAGATAGAAGAGTGGATAAGAGATTGCTCAATTAGTCAGAATCTATAATAAATAATAATACATATATAATAATAATTCCTTAACAAGAAATCTATGGCACCCATTATATTCCATAGGAGAAAGTGTAGAGCTACTCAAACTTGAATTTTTTAAAAAACAGACAACAAGTAGTGTAATTCCATTTTAAAAATAGACATCTATATATCGATGTATGCAGTAAAAGTCTAGAAAGAAGTGAAAATGTTTTATATTTTTCTCTGAAAGGTGTTAGGATCATAGGTGATATCTTTTTTCCTTGTTACCTTTAAATATCAGTAAATTCTACAATAAGCATGTTAATACTTTCATATCCAGAAAAACAATAAATTATTCTCATTCTATGAGAAAACAGGAAAAAAAAGCAAGACAATGGTGTTAGCATGGTAGGTGTTCAACTATTATTTGGTGGTTGATTAAGGTATATTAATTATATGGGATATATTCCTTGTTTATTATCCTCATGCATTTACTTGGCACAACCCTTCTTAGTATTAAACTTTGCCTAGGATTAGGGTCTTATATGGTAGCATCCTCCTATCTCTTCATTCACCTATGCATCTCGTTGGCATTTCTTCCCTGCTGCTAAATTAAAATAAGATAACAATACTTAAGTAATTAAAAAGGGAGAGGAAGTGTATAGAATCTTCTTTCTTACCCAAATGTTAAGCTGGCATAGGATTTATTTAGACAGGAATAAGACCAGGAACTGTTAGTTGAAGAGGGCCTCATATATGAAGTAATTGGTGCTTACTTTATAAATGTTCTTGAATGCCTTTCATGAAATTCTACATATGTACAATGCTCTGTTTTTTCCTGGGGCATGGAGTTTTGTATGCTATCTGAATCTTCTATATAACCAGGCTCTAATCACCAATGTCATCCCTACCCCAAAATGATAGAGGCAACTGGGGATGTTTAAATATCACTTGCTGATAATTTTTGATTTCTAAAAAATATAATTGCTAATAGAATTTTTACCATCCAATTTATCTCCTCTCTTATGAGAGAGTAGGGAACTAGTTATATTTTCTTTTTTCCTCTTTTCCTTTGTAATGTTAGATCTCCATTGGAGAGAAAAGAACAAACAGCTGGAACTTATAACCATTTGGAAACATCAACAATATTGAAATTTACACTCTCATGTGCAGATGTTATCAAACAATCAAAAAAGTGTGTACAAACAATGAAAGAGGAAAGGAATTTTATGGAAGTATGGTTTGGTTGGATGGGCCACAAAAAGTTACAATTATTATTTTTCAGAAAAACATTGTGAATCAATAAGATGAAAGGGATTACATTAGAGCAAGATTTTGCAAAAGATGTTGTAACTCAGTGATAGATACAGTCTATCCTAGATGACTGACTTTATGAAACAAGTATCGTTTTACCCACACTGCATTATATAAGAAAGAGAAGCTGCACTAATAAAAAGAAACTTTGCCAGTTGCCACTCTATTTTCCATTGGATTTCAAGATCATAGTCAAGCACGTATCTCCCTAATACTATTGGGCATGGTCTCTTAATAATATGCTTCCAGCAGAGAGGTTGGGCCAAGTCTTCCATTGCTAATTTATTTCTTGCTTATCTAATGGAGATTGGTTAATCCAAGTATGGCATTTTGGGAGTGGGATTAGACTAATACTACTCTAATATAGATAATTTTTTTTCTTCCTTGGGGCTCTATCTGTCAAGCTGGCTCCTTTGTTAGCATTAGCATGCTCCTCCAGCTTAATTTAGCAGAAATTGGTAAAAATAGATGAGACTTAGTATCCATAAAGACCCTAAGGCAGCAAAGTTACATCAGAAGGCAGATATAAAACTTAAATATCTCAAATATAGTCAAAACCTTCCTCCTGAAATAAACTTTATTTTTATTCATGGCATCCAGACAGGAGGTTTCTTTTAAAGCCCAGAAAACGCTGCTTCTTTTTTTGTGGGGGTGGGGTAGGCGAAAGGGAGAGAGGTATATATTTGGTGCTTTTACACATGGTTTAGAGATAGCAATACAATCCATATTTCAAAACACCCTTTACCTGTGGAGGCAGTACAGTATAATGGTTGACAGTATAGACAAGAGAATTCGACAGACCTGGACTTAAATCAAACTCATTAGTTGCAAGTTGTATGACTCTGTGACTGACCTCCCACACTTCATGCTCCTTATAGGAAACTGGAGATAATGCTTGTTATAGAAATTAAATATGATGATATGCATAAAGCACATAGTATTTATAATGGTAAGGATTTAATAAATGGTTAATATTTTTATTATATTAGATGTAGGCATTTCAAAGCTTCATTGACCATAGTAAAATACTTATGTCTAGATAGCTAGCTCCCATTTCTTCTTTCCAGAGATGAAAACCAGATAGGCATCTCTTGATCAGAGAAAAGACACTAAGTAGCATTTACTGAGGCACAGGTTTGGAGAGAGAGTGACGTGTAAGTGGCTAAATTGTCAGATGTTAGTCTGAAATTACCATAGACAGATATCTGCAAGGATAAACCTCTGCTGTGTTCAAAGAGCACATAAAGATAAATAAAGGAGCGGAGGACTTGCCAGAGAGGTAAGAGTAAAAAGATAAATCCTTCCTTTATTTTAGAGAAAAAATTATGTGAGCCACAGATCGGAAATGATTGGAAAACACATTAAAAAACTGAAGCTTATTTGCCAAATTCTCTCTCTTTCTTTTTTCCTACAGAAAACAGTTCCTGAAAATGCCTGGAGAATGACTGCATACATTGGTAGAGAGAGCAGCAGTTCTAGTTCATCATTTTCAGTGTTTACATTACAATAGCAAAATCACAGGGCAGCTCTTCTATGCCAGTACTTGCTAAAATGGTGTTACCATTGATGTTAGCAGGGAGGTCTCTAGGCCTTCTGTAGCACAAGTGCTACAAGCACAAACCGCGTGTGACTCATATATCAACAGTCCAGAGCACAGAATAAGTGCTCAGGAAATGAGTTTGCTGCATCAATGAATCAATTTTGGTGAGTTTCAGATAAGGGCATTCCTTTATCTCATTTTTTAACAAACTTGATTGCCTGTTGTACTTCAAACAGCATATGCAAAACTGAAGCTTAAAATGAATTTCTAACTCAGTAGTCACCAAACGGTTTTAGCACGAGGATCTTCTTTAAGTGTCAAACATTTCCATGAGTGTTTGTACTTGAATTATCTTTTGATTGAGAAAATACATGACACAGCAACTGAAAAGCAGTTCCCACATGTACTCAAAGCTGGTAATGTTATGGTGTGTGTGGCAGCATCTTTGTAATAGAAAAACAATTGAATACAGGTTATGAAAATATAATAAATGTCCATCCACAGTGGATTGGTTAAATAAATTTTGTTGCATTCATATAATGAAGTACTTTGCAGTACCAAAAAAGAAGACAATAGATCAATATGTACTGATACAGAGACATATCCAAGGTATATTAAGAAAGAACATCAAATTGCAGTATGGAATGTACAATATAATTCCCTTTGTGTACGAGAAACTACATAAATCTGTTAGGATAGGTATGGTAAAATCCTGGAAGAATATACAATAAATGGAAACAAATGATTGGAGAGAGGGCATTTACAGTTCACATTATCTACGATACTATTTGAGCTTTCCTCTCATACACATGAATTATTTGTATTTTAAAAATTAAACTTGCCTATCTATGTATGTATTACGTCTCTCTCTCTGTCCATATCTTTGCCTAAATACCAATATGTTCTACTGATGGCTAATATTTGGTACATGTCTTTATGTGCTTACCCTTTGCAATAATTGTGCAGCTCTCCCAAGTTTCTTCAATCAGTGGAATGAACATCAGTCTTACACAGATTTCATAACTCTTTTACGGTTTTCAACAAAACTGACTAACCAATCAGTGGGTTTCAAATGTTTTCTAGATGCACCATTCTTTGCTCATGCTCATAAAATATTAATATGATAAGAAAGCTCAATATTAGAATGGATAAAAGCAGAACTCTTCTAGTTGGTTTGAAAATGAAGTTTCAGAGTTTCCCTTCCTTGTTTTCTGGCAGCCTACAGTGAGGTCAGCTGTAGAAAGGTAAGGAGGAGGAATCCACAGAACATCTAAAACCATACCTCAACCTGCATTATCAGATCATTTGTTTAGGAGATTTATTCAAGCTCAAACAAGCTACAGAATTCCGATGAGAAGTCAGATTAGCAGACATGGAATTTTGTGTATATAGTTCCTTTCTCTCTCTTTCTTTTGTTTTTTAAATTAAATCTATGTTCCTATGATGTAGTTTCTTTTTAGCCTTATAGTAGGTACATATTGGAAGAAATGCAGGAATCATGCTTTGCTCATCTCTCTGACCACTCCCACCCAATTCCTAACAGAGTATCTTGTATTTTAGATAAACAACAAATGTGCAGGTAATTAGTGGTATTAGTGGTGGAATGACATTGAACAGGTTAGATGACTTTCCCAAGATCATTCAGCAGGTAAATGATACATGGGACCCATTCTTGAAACTTCATTCCCAATCCAGGCCTCTTTCAATAATACCCAAAATTATCTGCTGCCTGTGTCATTTGCCACATGGCATTTAACTAAACTTTAACATCTATATAACCTTAAATCTCTTTTACGCTATTGTTAATTTTCAAAATTTATTTGAAATTTAGGGAAGACACTAGGCTATTTTTCAATATCTCCCTTCTATGCATTCCTTCATTAATATCTCTTTCAGTTCATTTTCTAGAACTTCTTCATAGCTCTTATCATAACTCAAAATCATTTTGTCTTTTTATTTACTTTTTTTTGATATGACTCTGACTGGAATGTAATCTCCATTAGGAAAGAGACCTTGTGTCCATTGTTTACAGGACCTCTCTTTAATAATGGTTGCATTCTTGAACGTTGAATGGTTCAGTAAAGGTTACACAGGAGTATTCAGAGAGATTTTCATGCTAAAAACAACTAAAAATGGTGTATTAAAAACATTTTCTTAAACACATCTAAGGGATGACAAAATAGTAAAGTCTACAAGACAAAATCAATGTAAAGGTGGGGATCCAGAGAAGCAAGTTGAGAATGTAGTGCTCAAGTTGCCTTTGCCACAGGGGCATTTTTGAATTCCGTCAGATTAGAGCTCTGGTTTTGGCAGACTCTTTGGGGGTCTTCAAATAAGGTAGCTTGTAAAAGACAACCCACCTACATTGAGCTGGAGCCCCTGAAGGCCGCAATTCTCAAAAGATGAGGGAATCAGTAATAAACATATCTCGACTCTTCTATCCTCTGCTTACAGAGGATTGCATTGAGTATTGCTTCGTTCATTTGGGATGCTATGAAAAATACCACAGAATAATGCCTTATAAATGATAGGAATTTATTTCTCACGGTTATGGGTCCACGAAGTCCAAGATCAAGGTGCTAGCAGATCTGATGTCTGTTGAGGGGCCAATTCCTCAAAGATGTTTCCTCCTATCTGTGCTCTCACATGTGGAAGTGGCAAATGTGCTTCTTTGGGCCTCTTTTATAAGAACACTCACTAATCACCTCCTAAGGCTCCACCACCAAATTCATCACCTCCGTTAGAATTTCAACATATTTGTTTTGAGGTAGGGTGAGGGGTGAGAAGATGAACATTCAGACCATAGTAATTTAGCACATTGAAGAGCAAGAAAGAAAAGAGAGAACATCAAAGTGTGGCTGGTATTTTCACTGATTTGCAGCCTTCACTATGCATTGTTTTGGTGGCCCAGGGATCTCTAATCTATCAACTTGATTTGAAAAGATTCTAGACAAATTAGTGCCTCTAGGCATCTGGCAGAAATCAGCATATATTCTCTCTGGAGGAAGGCACTTCCATGCTAGGCCTCAAGGAATCCTCCTGACTAAATACACACAAAGCACTCTGCGTGACTACCAGGAGAATTGTTGGTCAGAAGGGACAGAGCTACAGATTTTAGATATTGGAATCATCAGTCAGGGGGACTGAAACTATTATTGCTATAATTAAAGAATTAAAAAGACAAGTTTGAAAATAACTGTGAGGAAGAGAAGCTACAAAAAGTGACAGAACTTTTGAAAAAGTACCACCTTACACAGTTTTAGAAAACTTCAGAAACCCAAATTACAACCCAATGAACAGATTTAAGAGGACATAAAATCTTGATGATGGCAGGACAGAGAAATCATTTAGAAAAAGCATTGAGAACCAGAAAGATGGAAAGAAGGGAGGAAAAGGTCAAAACACAGAACACAGAAAGAAGAATTCTAGTACATGTTTGAGTCCCATAGGAGAGTTGAGAGAGGATTAGACAGAGGCATTATTGGAAGAGAAAAGGATCGACAATTTTTTTCAGTTGAAGAAAGTAATCCATAACTCCAGAGGCCACCACTATTCCCAGGCAGAATTAATAGGGAGAAAGCCACACTACCTACGGCATTATGAAACTCCAGGCAGTCGAAACCACAGTGCCTATCATCTAATGGTTGATGAATAACTTCAGATATATGGCAGTTAAATTTGAGGGCTTTGACGGTAAACTCCCTTGTTTAGATACATGACATAGGCCAAGTGACTTCAAGTCTCTAACCTTTAGTTTCTTCTTCTATAAAAGAGGACAATAATACTACTTACTTCATACAATTATGGAAAGAATTAAATAAGTAATTAAAGCATGTGCACCATACCTTCTATGGAAAACAAATCATAAATACAAACTACCTTTTTGGTTGTTATATAGAAAGTAAAATGATTACTTGGATAATTTGGCATTTATATATAAAACTTTTAAAAATTTTCCTAATTTTCTAAAGGTTGATGACAGAAGTATCTTGCTGGTATAATCTGCTTCTCGGTGATCTGGAATTATTTTGCAAAAATGCTGGTAAATTAAATATCCTGTAAGGTTTGGTGCAGATTCCAAAAAAGCAATGATGATGACAATTAATATTGGCATTTTGTTTCACAAGTCCAAGTCCTTTCACATAACATTCCTTGATTGGCTTTGCCAACACTACCAGCTTCTACAGAGTAGGTAACTTTCTGCAGGATCTCAAATCAAAAGCAATACTAGGTAATGTTAATTCTAAAATGAGGACCAACTCCCATTAAAGTTAGAACTATACTAAAATCTTCATTTAAAAAGCCACGATTGTCTAATATTTGTGACATATTGCCTAACTGTTCCTCAAAGTAATGGCAAAAGATTGGTCTCATCACACAATACAGAGCGGATGTTGATAGACAAAGGGTAGAAGAGAACAGCATTGAAAACAGGTAGAGATGAGAAGAGAGAAATACTTTTAAACTGAGGCTTCTCCTGAGTGATGTGCTAATACATTTCTGTTGGTTAAAAAAAAATAGTAGAGATGATTTAACAGGGTACAATTTGAAAGTATGTTTTATTCATGAGAATGGTAGCAAGAGCTATATTTTATAATGACCATTAATTCAATGAACATGTATTTAGCACCAATTGTTTGCATTAGATTAGTTAAGGACATTTTAAACTTAGTACATGTAGTACATGTCACACCATTTCTTTTAATGTTTTCTGGCTTGGTAATACATTCTTTTGTACGGCATGGCCACCAAAAATCTCAGGCCCCAGGACAAAGGCAAGGCATGCTTCTAGATTTTTGCAGAGAAATCACTGTAACAGTATATTCATCTGGTACTGGATGCACATCTGTTACCAGGTGACTAACAAATAGGGGAGGAAAAAGAAACCTGAGGATGTATTGGTGCACAACACAAAAAAACACCGCAAGAGAACGCATTATGGAGGCTAGCAAATAAAACCAACTGTTATCTTGCCACACACCAGGGAATGCTAGTCACCTTTAAAACCATGGCCAAATCAACTACTCGAAATGGTTTCCTGCTTACTAGGTTTATTCTATTAGGTCCCTTATAAAAGAGACTGTGTCTGTTTTATTTCATTTAGATAGAGGGACAGTCAGACATGTCATTAGATTACCTTTGAATTTGACCTTGTACTTGTCATTTTTTATGGTAAAGAATAGGACTTTTTTCAGGAAAAAGAAATAAAATTCTTTCAAGTTAGAAACATTGAAACCTAATAGATTATGCTATTTAAACAGAAAACAAATGAGAATTGCTCTGAAGCCTTTTTTTTTTTTTTTTTGTAATTAGCCACGAGTTCCTAAAGGACATTAGACAATTATAGAAACATATTGAGCTATGTGGTCTCAGACTTCAAGTTAACACTTATTTTCCTGGGTTCTAAAGACCTTTCATTTTCTCTAATAATTATTTCAGGGATCTTGTTGAGTAAATCTTTATGTTCACTTAGCAACAACTCCAGAATTGAAAACTAGAATTATCTCCTTAGTTTTTCTTTCAAGGATTCTTCTTGAATATTGCAGAGCATCTTTAGTTTTTACTTTAGTTCTTAATGAAATATAGCACATAGTTCACTATCAATGCATTGTTAATTCATTTTACAATTTGTTCTCCTAAATGATAGCTTTCTCTTATTCCAGGGCAGGGATTTCAGTTTCAATGAACATATATTTAGCACCAGTCGTTTGCATCAGATTACTTAAGGACCTTTTAAACTTAATACTTATAGTACATGTCACACTATTTCTTTTAATGGCTTGGTAATGTATTCTTTTATAAGGTAAATTGTAAGGCAAATTTTGTAAGCTTTCTCTTATTCCAGGGCAGGGATTCCAGTTTCATTAAGCACTATCTAAGAATTTTTTTTTGCCACTCTCTCCAAAACAATGTTTTGAAGCCCTGGGTATTAGGAAATATGTCTATGTAATTTACTTAAGTCACTCTCAGGTTTATTCTTTCCCAATGATATGTCATATGATCTGCCTTTCTCCTTTGATTTCATTTACTTGACAGTAACCAGAAATTGTGATAGATCAAATTTTCACATTTCACAAATGCAGTCATATGAACATCTTTCTAGCCCTCATTTCACACAGCCTTTGGAATATATTACAACTTCGGAAAATACAGTCAGCTCAAAAACTATATTTCCATGCAAGGCTTATATTCACATGGCTTTATGATTTTTCAGTACTCACCAAGCCCCCAAAGCTGTACCTCACTAAAGAAAAATAGTGGGTTTCAAATAAATGTATAGGATCATCACTTGAGTATGACCATATAATAAAAGAATATGTGGAAATAGTATAGATAAAATTTAAGTATTCTCCTCAGGTGTGCAGAAGAACAAAGGAATGGAATACTATGTCCCCTTTTTATATATTTATCAAAGACTACCTGACTACAGGCAATGTATGTAGAACTAATTACAACTTGATGTCTGGTTAGACAACGGTGAAGGTTATGGTAGCAATTAGGTAATGGTATTCAAAGTGAATAGGAGGAAGATAAAGTCATTGTTTCATAAGCATTAACAATCGATAGAGAAGGTAATACATCTGAAAATTATTTTTAAAACCTTTTGTACTTAAAGTGAGTGGATAAAATTGATAACTTGGCTGTTCCCTGTGCCCTAATCTATTACCAGGTACATTATGAAATGGTCTTTCTCAGTCACATTTTCAAGCATATATTAGTAATTGTGGCTATGGTGTCACTTAGAGTGTTCTAAATGATCAGAAGGTATTCAAATGTTTCAGGTCATATGCCAGTAAAGCTTCCTTAAAAACACATAATATATGGAACTACTGTGACAGTGGCTGAAATAGACATTCTGATTTCACATCTGTTATAAACCTGTTATTCTATACAATTCAAAGAAAAATGAATGATTCATTTTTAACGATATATTTAAAATGGCAAAAAATTAAATGACATGGAAAAACACAAAGAGAAAAGTAAAATTACTTTTTCCTACCATCACAGACCCACCCCATCACCCTCCCCAACTAGATAATGAATTTTAAGATTTTTTTTCCTTCGTATTTTTCTGGCAATTTTCTAGTCATACACATGCATGCACACAACCCTACAAATCACACCTTTTTTTTATGTAAATGTGACTATACTATACTTCAGCAACCTACTTTCTAATTACCTAAAAATACACTTCCTCACGTACAGTACATCTAGACCGTTCTCCTTTCTAAGGGCTACATGACATGCCATTGTATGAGTATACTACAGTTTCTCTAACAAGTTCCTAATGGACAGGCATTTAGATTGTTTCGAATTGTTTTTTATGATAAAGCCACAATGTACATTTTGATATATATGTTTGCACATCTGTGTGAGAATTTCCACAGGAAAGAATTCCTAAAAACGAAAATGAAGGGCAGTTTGTGCATTTTTTTAGTTTTGATAGACCTTGTTAAATTTGTTTCCAAACATGTACCAAGTTGCTTTCTTTTTCCTTCTTTTCCTTTTTTTTTTTTTTTTTTTTTTTTTTTAGCTAGTAGTTTAGGAGAGAGCTTTTTTTCCTAAGACTTGGTCAAGACTGAGTAATACAAAAACCTCTAAAATTTTGCAGAGTGTATCTGTCTATTGCATACTTGTCTTAATTTGCGTTTTAAAAACTATCAGACAAGCTGAGCATTTTTGACAAACTAGAGAATTATCTGTTGTTGTTAAGTCAAGAAGAATATATGATCATCTGTGGTGGCTCAAATAACGACTCTCTCTCCATGTACTCCTCACTTCCTTTCTTCCTCCCTCCCACTTTATGGAATACTTACAACCTGAAAGCCATTTTTAGCTGTTTAATCTATCAATGTGAGTGCTAATATAAAGCAAATCTTGTATATTTTAATAAGATGTTTCAGTGGAACCAACTCGGGTCAATCACTCTGATACTCAGGAAAAATCAGTTTAAAAGGAATATGAAAAGAGTTTTCGATATAAAATAACGTTAGAGGAAAAAGTTCTTTTCCTATACCTAGGCTTCCCTCTAATGTGGTTCAACAAAGACTGCTGGAGTAGCGGGCGGAAAGAGCACATGACGTGTATATGAGAACAATAGTGCAAACTTGTGAACTTGTCTACCCCGGGGTATCCCCAAAGACTATGGCAGTGCCTGACGTCTATGTGCTTAACACATACAGGCGGAATGAACGCCTGGCTAATTGTAAATGCTAGGCATACAAGTAAAACAATGAGTGAGATTTGCAGGAAGCATCTTGGAAGTTTTCTTTGATAAATAGAAACATTCCCAAATGTTAGTTGAAATCCTCATGGAAATACTCAACTTTTGTAACTATCAGACTTGCAAGATGGGCTGTTTCCCTACACACTTAATAAAAATCTTCCATATTTTCTATTACTCCTAGTAATTCTGAGATCTAAAGATAAGAGCAATTGTATCAATCAAAGTTTCTCTTCATCTGTCACTGTTTATTTTTGGCTGACTTTCAGCTCAGGCAGTGGAACCAGGGTCTTTAAATGCAGTCTTGTCTTTGATCAAACTCATTTCTTAGTTTACGCTCTTTATTTGCCTCTGCTTCCCCCCTCATGCTTCATAACTTTCTCTTAGACATAAATTAAATGTTAAAGTTGCTTTTAAAAAAGCAAATAACCAACACAATGGCATGCAATTGAAAATAGTTCATTTTTATCTCTGGCATGTGTGGGTCGCCAGGCACATAATATGCCTAACAAGTAGTTAGCTCACAGCAGCTACCCCTATTGTGGCTTAGTCCTGACTTAATGGACATTCAGATGGCTATTATTTTAAACTCAAATAGCAGTAGTAGTCTCAATAATGGAATACTGAAAAATCCCATATGTTCAATCTGGGTGATTTTTAAATTTTAATCAGGCAGAGGAGAACAAAACCTGTATTATAGCTACAAATGTTGATGTGATTTGGTGTGAGAGGTGAGGTATTGCTAACTGTTAGTGAACAACAGACTAACTCCCCTGGAAAAAATACAATATAATTATGATTATATAATATATGCCATGCTATGCTTAAGATTATTTAGAACCTTGAAGCTCAGAAGGGTTCAGTTAGTCCAACACTTGGAAAGAATATCTACAAGATTCTTTCACGTTGATAATTAGTGAAACACTGGAACAAATATTCAGGGAGAAAACTAAACCAATGTTGGACAAAGGAATTGCAAACAACGAAGGGCATGACCTCCTTCAGCAAAAATCAGGCCAGGCAAGCTTAATTGTTTTTATGGAGGATAAAGGAAGGAGAGCAGGGTTACGGAACAGGACTTTAGGGAAATGTTTGATGCAATAATTATTATTTGTTTAAATTCTTGGATTATAAGTCCATCCTCAGAGTCTTATGAAAAATAATTTACTACAACCACATAAGTTTTAATTTCATAGAGAAAACATGGTGCAATACTATAAAAATCTATTCATCGAAAATGGCAAATCAATATATTAGAAGTACATAAATAACATATTTATGTCAGAAGTTCTGTCTCCTAATCAGTTTGTCTCCTACTGAATGGGAGGCAAAATTTCTGCAGACACTCTTGGTGAAAATACTAAAAGGAGTAGAAGGCTATTTTGCTGCTTTTTTTTTAAATTTGAGACAAAATCTTGCTCGGTCCCAGGGGCTGGAGTGTAGTGGATCACAGATGACTGCATCCTCCAAGTCCTGGGCTCTAGTGATGCTTCCCGCCTCCCTCCCCTGAGTAGCTGTGACACCAGTGTGCCACTATGCCTAGCTAATTTAAAAAGCATTTCTTAAACAAGAGGAAGAGTTTCTAGTTTAAACCAACAGCCATTAATTAAAGATGAAAACGAGGAATAAGATTAAGATCCCTACTGTCATCATTAATTTTTACTATTATTTAGGGATTTCTGATCAACCAATGTAACTGAAACCAAGTATAGGGTATACATTTTGGGAAAAGTTATCACCCTTGATGAGTTTTATAAAGTAAAAGATTATGAATTTGACTGACAATATAATCCTATTTAATATACATCTAGAAATATAATTAAAAGAAGAGATTCCAGTCAAAGTACCAACAAAAGGTAAGCAAGGAATAATCTGAAAAAGAAGTTCTAAATCATATATAAAGAAAATTACAAATATAGCTCCAACCTATACAAGTAACATATATAAAGAAAATTTAAAATTTTGTTGAGGTCTATAACATGTTTGAGGACAAAACATAATTCTAAAGGAGGTGACTGAACCTCATTTATTTATATATTTCATGTAACTTCCATATGTATTTAGGTGTTTCATGTAATTAATATAAAATAATGGTTTGGGGGAAATTTCAAACTTTTTTTTCCCTACTATTCATTTAGAAAGAATAAATGGTTAAGATTATCAAAGTAAATTTCAAACCACTACCACCACCGTCACCACCACAAAACAAATTATAAGCTTATAATTCATAATTCTGTGGTTTTGGAATAAAAATAGACAGCTGAATGGAAAATAATAAATAGCCTAGAAATAGATGTTATTTGTAAAAATTCCATGTATGTTAAAGTCATTGTAAGTCAGGAAAACAGAGAGGACAAGGCTTAGTCAAAAATGGTATTGGATAAATGGTTAGCAATTTGGAAAAAATCCATGTATTCCCTCACCTCATATTATATTCCAAAATAAGTTCCAGATGGATTAATGTTAAAATAAAAAAACAAAAAAAAAAGAAGCCATTGTTAAACAACATAAAAAGAATAGCTAGATATTTGGTTAGAAGACAAATGTAAATTTACAAAAGATTAAAAAGTAATTATAAAAATGCCAATACTTTGGTTTTATAAATATAAAATATCCTTATTTCGAAAAGAATTTCCCATTCTAATTTTAATAAGGTGTTAAGAAGTCTGTGATTTTAAAAAGCCCATACACATTCAAAAGCGATAGGCACAGGACAGGAACTGAAAATTCACACAAGAGGAAATACAACTAGTAAACAAACATATGGGAAACTATCCACTTCATTAGCAGTCAAAGAAATGTAAATTAAATTTAGATTGGAGAAAAAAAGAGCTTCTAGCTCAGGCTTCTGAAAGAAGGTGGGGAACAGAGGCAGTTCCAATCTTAGGATTTTTGTGTGTTAGGGAAAGTGAGAGATGAATTCACCAGAGGACAGGTTATACTGGTAAGGGAGTGCTGGGAAGGGAAGGGCGTGGTCCCTTTAAACGATAAGGGAAGCAAGGAAGGGAAGTGTTGGGTCGAGGAGGCCGTAGTCCCTGGCTAGGGCTCTACCTCCAGCGACGTAAGTGGGGACATATTGCCTTTTCCAGGACCACCCTGGCCCATCACGCCCCTATTCTGGGCCTATAAAAACACAAGACCCTGGCAAGGCACAGACAGAAGCTGCTGGACAGCAAAGAGAACACATGAGCAGGAGACAAGTGGCTGGACAAGGAGAGAACACTGAGAGGACGTCGAGGGGAGCACGCTGATGGAAGAGCACACCCGCGGACGCCGGCGCCCGGGGGGAGCACACCGCGGACGCCAGCGCCTGGGAGGAGTTGGAGTTTGGTCGGGTAGTCGGAGGAGAGCCCCGGCTTCCAAGCAGCCTCACTCCAGGGGAAAGCCATCTCCCTTCTGGCTCCCCACTCTGCTGAAAGCTACTTCTACTCAATAAAACCTTGCACTCATGCTAATGAGTGACCAGATTCTTCCGGTAACCAAGGCATGAAATCTCTCTGTCCTTGTGATAAGGAAGGGAGTGTAATTGAGCTAACACAAGCTCAGATAGCAAAGTTAAAAGAGCAGCCTGTAACACATGCCCACTGGGACATCGGGAGCTGTAAACATTAACCCCTAGACACAGCCCCACAGCCTGCCTATCTGTATGCTCCCCGAGAAGCTGGGCACCGAAGAAGCGAGCCACACCCCCATCATCCGCTCTGGGACGGGTATGAGGAAACGTTTCCCGTTTCAATATGCACCTGCTGTGTTCTATAGTTCTCACCCATGAAGTTGCCCTGGACACAGGTGGCTTGGTGGTGGGGAATGAGGTAGAGAATGAGGAGCTTAAATAAAAAAGAAATCTGGCAAACATGATAGATTTTCGTTTGTTAAGCTAAAGTAAAAATGCTGATAAACAGCTAAGACAGGTATTAATAAATATGGCAATTGAGCATCAACTTTCAATGATCACTTCAGCAAAAAACTTTTAAAAACATAGTAATAACATCTCTTGATAGGAAGGGTATTGTAAACCTGAAAATTTGCTATCTATAGCATCATTTATAATATTGCATTATTGGATGTTAACTACAGTTAAAGAGGGTTAAAAGATTAGAGACTACTCTCAACCATTAAAATGTTATAATATTCATGGAGTACTATGTCCTGGGCATTTCAGGAAGCACGTTGCATGGATTCTTTAATTCAGTTTTCCCAATGAGGTACACGTTGTTATTGTTGTTGTTATTATCCTGATTTTGACATAAAGGGAGATTAAGTCTTGGGGAGGTTACATTGCTAGTAGACAACAAAGCTACAGTTTGAACCTGGGCATTCATATATATATATATATATATATTCATAAGAAACAAAGTCTCATTCTGTCATCCAGGCTGGAGTGCAGTGCAGTGGTGCAATCATAGGTCACTGCAGCCTGGAACTCCTGGGCTCAAATTATCCTCCCATCTCAGCCTCCAGGTAGCTGGGACTACAGGCACACACAGCCACACACAGCAAATTATTTTTTATATTTTAATTTTTTGTAGAGACAGGGTCTAATTATGTTGCCTAGGCTGGTGTCGAATTCCCAGGCTCAAGCCATTCTCCCAAGTATCTGATATTACAGGCATGAGCTACCACGCCTAATGAACTTGGACATCTTAATGACAAAATCTGTTTTTTATCACTGCAATACATGTAGGTGATGTAAACCACTGTGGTATTCTATATGCACATTATTATTATGACTTTAAAAAGAGCATAAAATTCAAAATACTGAGAGATGTGGTATTAAGGTGGTAGGATAGATAACACACTGTTTTTTATTTGAAATTTTTAAAAGTTAAAGCATAACACTTAAAAAATTTTTTAAGTGAAGAACAATTCTCCAACAATTAAATACATTCTCACAAATTATCCAATCATAACATGTCATACAAAGAGGAAACCTAACAGTCAACCTGGATGTAGGCTGGTGACGTGTGTAACATGACCCCTGCAGAAATCTCAGAGGTAGTATAAGCCTTGATGAATCTGAGGGTTTTTAACTCTAGATTGCTGCTGGGATAACATCTTTCCTGCCTTCCCAGTATGAGTATGTACCAAACTGCAACCAGCCACTCACTGGATATGATTTTTACCAACATAGGTCTTAAGTTAAGATTTTGCTAATTTTGATACTGGTAACTGAAGGATGAAGAAGGTAATAACGATCATGATAGTACAATTTACAGAGAACTGATTAAATGCCAGACAATATACTGAATACTTGCATTTTTTGGAATATTCAACTTTCAGAGTACTCTCACAATATTATGGTTATTTTTATTTCATATACTTGCTGATGTTTGGTGTTTTTTTTGCTAGACATACTATTTGTTTCTTTGCTTTAGTTTGGTGATTATTTTATTTAATTTTACTTTTTTCAGACAGGGTCTTGCTCTGTTACACAGGCTGGAGTGCACTGGTCAGGCTATAGCTCGCCTGCAGCCTCAAACTCCTGGGCCCAAGCGATCCTCCCACCTCAGTATCCTGAATAGCTTAGGACTATAAGTGCGTGCCATCACACCAGCTAATTAAAAAAAAAAAAAAATTGGAGAGATGGTGTCTTGCTTTTTTTGCTCAGACTGGTCTCAAAACTCTTGGGCTCAAGTGACCCACCCTCCTTAGTCTCCCAAAGTGCTGGGATTATAGGTATGAGCAGCTGCATCAAGCCTGGTTGTTTCTGATGAATATAAAAAGTCATGAATTTATCTTCATGACTCATGCACTCTGCTATTAGTGTTGGCAACCCCTGCCTGAACACACTAGTCTCCAACAATCTTGGCCCGTATTCAATCTGGTTGCGTCTCAGTGAAGTGGCTGATCAACCCCTGGGGTGTGCATCTTCTGTCATGCATGAGTTAAGTGGACCTCACGCTAAATCACAAAATATTGGGGGGGGGGGTGGATAATTGACAAGAGATATGGGAGGGATAGAATGAGGGAAGAAGGAGAAGAGAAAGGGAGAGAGGGATGGGAGGAAAGAAGCAAGGAGAGAAGGAAGCAAAGAGGGAACAAAGGAAGGAAGGAAAGAAAGAAAAGCAGGAAGGAGGGAACAAAGGAAGAAAGGAAGGAAGGAAGGGAAAAAGGAAGGAAGGAAGAAAGGAAGGAAAAAAGGAAGGAAGTAAAGAAGGAAGGAACGTAAAAAAGAAATGGCGGGCCGGGCGCAGTGTCTCACGCCTGTAATCCCAGCACTTGGGGAGGTGGGTGGATCACAAGGTCAAGAGATCGAGACCATCCTGGTCAACATGGTGAAACCCCGTCTCTACTAAAAATACAAAAAATCAGCTGGGCATGGTGGCGCGTGCCTGTAATCCCAGCTACTCAGGAGGCTGAGGCAGGAGAATTGCCTGAACCCAGGAGGCGGAGGTTGCGGTGAGCCGAGATCGCGCCATTGCACTCCAGCCTGGGCAACAAGAGCGAAACTCTGTCTCAAAAAAAAAAAAAAAAAAAATGGCGAGACTCATTTTATTAACCAGGTTATAACATCATTGAGTTAAATTACTTTGGGTTTAGTAAACCCAGTCAGGCATTTTTGAAACACTATGGTGTTTGGGCTGCCTCCACAAAGAGTCTGGAAACGTTCCCAAAATACCAGGCCGCTAGGCAATGTTTCTTTGGTTGGCAGCACTCTGCTGTTCCTTTCTCAGCTCTGGAAAAGTGTGAAAAGGAAAAGCTGCCCCATAGGCAGCTGGGAAAATGCCTAATGGTTCTCTGAAACAGATTACCAATAAATAGTATGTCCAGCTTTGGATTTCACCATTTTGAATTGAACAAATAAGATTTTTTTCAAGGCCGGGCGCGGTGGCTCAAGCCTGTAATCCCAGCACTTTGGGAGGCCGAGGCAGGTGGATCACGAGGTCAAGAGATCGAGACCATCCTGGTCAACATGGTGAAACCCCGTCTCTACTAAAAATACAAAACATTAGCTGGGCATGGTGGTGCATGCCTGTAATCCCAGCTACTCAGGAGGCTGAGGCAGGAGAATTGCCTGAACCCAGGAGGCGGATGTTGCGGTGAGCCGAGATCGCGCCATTGCACTCCAGCCTGGGCAACAAGAGCGAAACTCTGTCTCAAAAAAAAAAAAAAAAAAAAAGATTTTTTTCAAAGTTTGTAAATTGACTTGTGAAGAAAGGCTAAGTATATCTGTATTATTCAGCCCAGTAAGGGGCACAGCAAACAGGGCCCATGCGAGGAGTGACAGGGGCCAGTCCACCTGAGGGTAGATGCTGGTATGTATTGCTATCTTGGTAATGATGCTGGAGTTGTATTTTACAAATTGAATTCTTTTATTTTATTGAAGATAGTAAATATAAGGCCCAATATGGGTCTCTTTGTTCTAATTAACAGAATGTCAAAGGATGTATTCTTGCTTTTAAAAATAGCATCAAGAATGTTGGAAAAAAAAATATCATTTAATCCAAGCGATGAACCAGAGCTGAATTTATCCTTGAGGCCACCACTATATTATAGCTTGAATCTAGTGCAAGATTCCATGGAGGAGTGTCTAAAAATTCCATTTACTAAAGGGATACTTTTGTACTTAGTCCAAGAGTCATCCAAAATAAGATACTGGTAAATAATGTAAGATGAGTCCAAGTGCTGATATCCTTGCAGTATTCCACTTCAAAATTCCCTAATCCTGGAACCAAAAGTACAATGATAGAAGCACCTAAAGATGATAATGTTTCCAATGTTTGTAAGCAGTAATAGGTACTTTCATTTGTATAACAAATGGGTTGAAAACACAAATGCTCACTTGATATTTCTTGCTACAATTAGTTCATTCACAGCTTCTTGATTGACAACATTCCTCGTATACCTATATACTATTGTAAATGATCCGTCTTGCTGCTGTTTGCTATCTTAAATACCTTTCAATGAACTTCACAGTCCTTCGTAATTTGGTCCTGCTTTACCGCTCCACTTCATCTTCAGGCTTTTGAATAGCAAAATTTTCTAGCAAACAACTACTTATCCTTTAATTTTGGGCTATATTGATATCTCCTCTATGGAGTTTTCTGGACTCCTTGAGTCAGATTTAAGTGGTCAATGTTGCTGCTACTGCTTTTTCTATGTACTCAGTAAGACACTTATGAAGCTAAGTTTGCTCACAGGGGCTCACATCTTTTTATTTGACTGAGGACAGGGATGATGTCTTGTTATTTCTGTGGGCCAGAAAGCTTGCATATTGTCTGGAACACCACTCCATGATAATTGCCTCCCATGGAAACCCTAAAGCAGACAGAGCAAGAGTGGTGCTATGCATGGTCTTCCAGCCACCTGTGGTCTCAAATGAAAGCCAACTGAATAAAGGAGGGACATCCTGGACTCAGGAAGTCAGGAGGCAAAGTATGGATCTCTGTGTCTTCAGTACTGTCTTGCATCATCTTCCTGGATAGGGCCAATGAAATGAGTGCCAGCTAATTAGAAGATGCCTGAAATAGCTGTCACTGTGCTGGAATTCTCAGTAAATCCCAGGATCCTGCATGGTTCTGATGGATATGCAAGCCACAGTGGACACAAGAGTGGGTATGGTATGCCAGAGTAGACAACTGCTACCACAGCTGGGACATGCACACACTTGAATTGCCCAGGACCCCCAGAATTGCCAGTGGATTAGTTAGGCAGACTTGCCCTACTCATTTCACTAGTCTCCTAGCAAGGCAATTTATATTTTTTGGGATTAAATATTTTTACCCCACTTATTGTGTTATGTTGGGGCTTTGTTGTATGCTTTAATGGTTTTGAGTGAATAACTAGATAAATGGATGGAATACATATATATCACATGTCCACATGTATGTATAGCTAAGCTTACATGTTTATATATTCTTAAATATATTCATGTGTGTGTGCATGTGTGTGTGTGTGTGTGTGTGTGTGTGTGTGTGTTTAAAGGTGGCCACAACATGTTGTTGACTTCTGTTAAATCTATGTCTAGTTATCTGCTTTTCTTATCCATGGTATCCTTGAATCTAAGATTTATGTGATGTGATTAATTTTTGAACCTACTACATTTTTACATGATCACATTTATTAAATGTAATCTTTGCTTCAGTTCATTGCTTCATGTTGTCCAGATACTGCCAGATTCAGATTATGTCTCCTAAATCACTTGCTTTTTTCCTAGTTTTGAATCATCTGCAGTTTTGGCGGCCCATCCTCCATGTCATCATTTAACCTCTTAGTGAAAGCAAACGTTTAAGGTTAAGTAAGCCACACTTATGCTACACCACTAGAGATGTGTAAGCTGACTTTTGTATATTCATTCAGGTCCTTATTAATCTATGTAATTTTTTAGACAGTCAACTTATTTTTTTCCGTTTTACTAGAGAAGTGAGGCTGTTTTGTGGTCCCAGGTAGTTTATGCTAATTGTATTTCCCTGATGAACCCTGTAAGTAACATCACTAAGTGAAAAATGGTGCCAGTCAGGCTCTGTTTGTTCTTGACGAACTCAAAGGAGTTTTGTAATTGCTGCTTCTCCTTCTCAGTTTTCATAACCCATCCTGTTATTAAGACTTCTTGAATCGTCTCAAGAATTTATGTGGACCTCCTTGGGAAAATTGAAAATGGAAATGTTTGACATTTCCAGTCCAGGTTTTCAGCTATAAGTATGGTTTTGGCCCCAGGCTCATCCTACTTAGGGATTTTCATTTTGAGAAGTGGGATCAGGCTAACATTTTGAGAAGCGGGATCAGAAGTTATTAATTATCTACATCTTAGAGGATTAAAGCAGGAACAATCATTCACTCCTTTATTCAATGTTATCAACATTTACTGAACACTTTCTAAAAGGTTCTGTACAGAGGTAAGACTGTGTTACCACCATCTACATATTTACCAGATGTTGAATAAGACAGAGTTTCTCCGCATGTGACCCCCAAATTAGCAGCATTAGCATCACCATGGCACTTGTTGAAAGGGCATTGGGGCTGCACCCAGACATACTGAATAAGAGACTGTTGGAAGCTCTGTTTTAGCAAGCTCTCTCCCTTTGAATAAATATGATGATACACATTAAAATTTGAGAAATATTGGAATAAGACACACGTGTAAAGAAACAATTACAGTGCTATGCTAAGTTGTTGCCAACACACTTCTGGAGAACAGAGGAGTGATTAAACAAAATAATATGGGAGTATATCATCAATCTGTGTGCCTGAGTCAGACATATAAGCAGACAGGTGTAGTTTGGTTTCAAGGGTTCGCCTGCATAAAGTAAAAGTCTCTGTAACTGCCTATTGATGGACATTATTTTAACAGAGGGCAAAGTTTATTATTAACCCAACAGAAAATTTGTACTTCAAAATGTTTTTGGAATGAGATGGAGAAACAAAGAAAATAAACTAATTAATTAATTAATCAAAAGCCATAAGCCAAGGAAATCAACATCTGATGAGGTAACACTGTGAAACTTACTTAAACTGCGTTATGATCAATCTATCCAGCAACAGATAAGCTTTCCAGGTTGTACAGGTGCTAGCAAATGGAAGCATGAGGGTACAAATAAGAACAGCAATCCTGACTGCACTGATATTTCTCCCTTGTATTTGCCCTCTCTGCCCTCCTTACAAAATGTGAGATTATTTGGAAATGCTTAACATTTTTATATCTTAGAAGTAACATGGGTTCCTGAGCTCTAAGTTGAACCAATATGCTTTGAATGATTTATGAAGATTTTCGTTCACTTTTTTTCTCAGCAAGGTTTGACTTTATTCTCAGATGATTCATTAGTTGAAGTACTACTGTAATAGCTTCCCATTTGAAAAACGTTGATTGATGCAGAGTTTGTAAGGTTCTACTGACACTGCAGATTTGAGAATGACTTCCCATTCTACACGAACAATGGACAGGTTGTTTCACATAGACTTGTGATATCTAAGGTCTTTATGCCACAGCTTACTAGTCTCGGGACAGAGGTCTCAGTGTTCTAAGCCTCCTACACTGACCCTTCTCACATGATTGCCTGTCAGCTGTATCTACAACAGATCTTCATTTTAACACTTATTCCTTTTTCCTTTGCTTGTTTATATACCTGTTACTTTCATTGTAATTTAAGTATACTAGATTTTCTGTTTATTTCTACATTCCCAGCAATTATCACAATACTCAAGACATGATTTGTTCAATAGGAATTTACTGAATAACGAATGAATGGTTAGATGGATGGATGGGTGAATGAAATAACCCATGATGCACTGCATAATTTTTCTTGTTCAAAACCATGGCATACTTTCTGAAAAATGGCCTCTATATTTCCCAGTAAACAATTAAGATGAAAACAATCACAGAGATTTAAGGCTACACCTTTACACTCTATTTCAGGTTACTTCTTGTACATAATGCAAAGTTTCATTTATAAGGAAGAAAAATGATTAACTATGGAATACTTATCCTATTTGTTATTTTATATTCACAACAAGCAAGTATTTACAAGTGACTGTTAATAGAAATGTGTAATATTTTTAATGGGAAACATTAGCTTTGGAATCTCCAGATGTAATTACACCAACTCATATTTTCTATTGATACTTTTTTTTCCTTATCATCCTACTCCCCATCTTTTAGCTGTCTTTTTTTTCAGCTCCCATTTTTATCTCTGCCTTGTGCTATTTCAACATTATTTAGTATATAAAAATAAAGTTGGAGGAAATATCTACCCTAATTTGTGCAGAATGCTGAGGTTTTATTCCTATGGTTATAGTTCAAAGTTCAAACAGGTATGAAAAGGGAGAGGTGGTTGGTTCTAGTTGCCTTGGCTCATGTAATGATTCTGCGGATGGTGGAGACCCTAAAGATGCTGCCTTTTCCACTGAAGGCCACTATTAATGAACTACTGAAAATGAGAACTTATTCCACTTTTCAGCAATGTCTGCCTCACTTGGGTACACACGGCCTAAATAGATTTTTAAAAGCATTTTATTAGCACACTGAAAATTCCCATTAAACGCTAGACTAGAGAACTCACTAAGTCACACATTATATTGAAAACTGTCCTTCATGAGACTTCAAAGGATGGGCCTAATACATTTTTCTCATCACTAATATCAATGATTCTATTATACTTAGTGTAACTTAATTCTTCTGGTATTTCGAAAATGAAAATTTATCACATAGAAGTGAAGATTTTTAAAAGCACACGTGGCAAAAGCATCTTTAATGAGGGATGAGATGATTTTAAGTGCTGCAGTATGTTCCTAAAAAGATTTGAGTCATTCAAAATTTCTGAAGTGCTCTGTCCTATGCATTTTGATGGCAAGATAAGTTTTAACTGTCTCCAGATCTTAATACCTGGAAACTTTTTTGTAGGGGTGGCGGTCTTCTGAAAATGAAATTTACAAGTATCTTCAGGATGCCTATATTTAACTGTAAAAAGTATGTTATGGGTATAATTTTCATGTGGAACAATAGCACTTATTTCAGTTTCTTTGGTATACAATATGGTTTTAATGAATCACCTTATTTGGAATTTTGTCTCAGCTAAAACAGACAAAAGCATTCCCCTAGATAAAATTAGGATGATCTTCTGTTAGCAACGAGCACTGTACTATTTTGTGAAAGCCAACAAGAAAAAAAATCTCTCCAACAATGATTTAATGCTTTTGATTTTTATAAAGTTTTATATCTTTTCTTTACATTTCTGGGTCAATGCCAAAGTTCAATTTCTACTATACCAGTTGTATTCCATAAAAAAAGTAAAAAAAAAAAATCAATTAAAGTTATATATTCTAGAAGAGCACCTAAATGTATGGAAACATTATTAAGTTAGAGCCTTTTTTTTGTTTTGTTTTTTCTGGCTGTTCTCCTCCAAATTGTGTCCAAACCACTTTGTTTCACTGTAGAATAAAGGAAGCTGTGTGTTTTCATTTCTTGGCAGGTGAAGGTAGAACTAATACAGAGAGGAACTTCTTTGGTAGGGTATGGGGTACTATGGAAACTTACTAACTGATGACATCACTCTGCAAGGGAGAAACTCTGAAGGTTGTTCCACGGGCTTTGAAAATCACTACAAGCTGCTATCCAGTTTGCAGTACTCAGTTCCAAAAAGCTTAGTGATAATAAAAAATAAATAAGTAAAAATATCTAATTCCAATGCCAAATGTAGTCTAGTGCTTCCTGTAAGATTACAAGTGCTTCATGCAAATTAATGCTCAAACTCAATGATGCCTTGTTTTATGTAACATCTTTTTCTGCCATTGCTTTTCTGAGCCAAAGGGATTTTTTTTCATGTTCATAAGGAAATATAAATTGATTTAGTCTAGTTTTCTTTTGCACATGAAAAAAAAGTATACGTGGCCTTTCAAATGAGCCAATCGTTTCAGAATAAGGTCATCTATTCGGCTGAAGCAAGATTGCTTTCAGAAGCAGAACAATAGACCCCATATAGAGAGGCATGCATTTTGCCAGAAGTAGACTACATCTGAATGCTTTGTGCAAACTCCTTTAACCCTAATTCAAACAAAAACAACTCTGGAAATATTGCATTGTGGAAAGTGGCTACCAGTCTCAAGTAAGAAGTATATATATATATATCTACATATAGACTACAGACTTGAAAAGAAGTCACTAAAATTCACTGGGGAGTTTAAAACGTATGTGTGTGTGTGTATGTGTGTATATATATATATATATATATATATATACTGTATTTTTTCAAGTCTATAATTTCTGATTTTTAGAGGAGGAGGAGGAAATTGTCTTGGAGAGGATATTTTATGGTGATAGAGGAGGTTTTATAAGGGAATTATGTAAATAAAAAAGGTGACAAATAAGAGCTAGCTCCTCAAGTATTATGGGTATGTGGAGATGTCAGTAAATGCATTTCATGCATCAGGAAAGTATGCATCAGGAAATGGGATGGAGGGATGCAAAACAGTGGTGTGATGGGGAAGTGTGGGCACCGAGGTAGTCGGAGCCTCACCAGGATAGAAGTAGTGGGGCAGTCAGTGAGCAGTTAAGTACTGTAGCAATGTAAAATGTGGAGAACAGGCATAAAAGGCAGATGTATGTGCTTTGTATTTGCGGAGTTTTGGCTTTATCTCATACATGGCACAGAATAATTGAAAGAATCTCAACAATAGATTGACATGTACATATGTACATTTAAATCAATTATTCCAGCAGATATGTGGCAAAGAGAAATGAGGCAAAGAGAAATATGGGGGCCTTAACTAAGGAAGTGGCCAATGGAGGTGGAGATAGCTAACACTTTTGAAAGATATTAAAGAGACAAGTTGACAAGATATGGAAAGTGATGAAAAAGAAAGGAAAAGCCAGTTAAGAGTTACTGCTTGGTACATGAAAAGACACTTCTCAAAAGAAGACATTTATGCAGCCAACAAACATATTTAAAAAAGCTCAACATCACTGATCATTAGAGAAATGTAAATCAAAACCACAATGAGATACCATCTCACACTAGTCACAATGGTGATTATTAAAAAGTCAAGAAACAACAGGTGCTGGTGAAGTTGTGGAGAAAAAGGAATGCTTCTACACTGTTGGTAGGAATGTAAATTAGTTCAACCATTGTGGTAGGCCATGTGGCAATTCCTCAAAGATCTAGAAGCAGAAATATCATTTTATCCAGCAATCTTATTAGTAGGTATATACTGAAAGGAATACAAGTCATTCTATTATAAAGATACATGCACATGCATGTTCACTGCAGCACTATTCACAATAGCAAAGTCTTGGAACCAACCCGAATGCCCATCAATGATAGACTGGATAAAGAAAGTGTGGTACATGTACACCATGGAATACTATGCAGCCATAAAAAGGAACAAGATCATGTTGTTTGCAGGGACATAGATGGAGCTGGAAATGGTTACCCTCAGCAAACTAATCCAGGAACAGAAAACGAACCACCCCATGTTCTCACTTATAAGTGGGAGCTGAATAATGAGAACGCGTCGACACATGGTGAGGAATAATACAAACCTGGGCCTATTGGGGGCACAGGGGAAGGGAGAGCATCAGGAAGAATAGCTAATGGGTAATGGGTGCTGGGCTTAATACCTGGGTGATGGGTTGATCTCTACAGCACACGACCATGGCACACTTTAGCTACGTAACAAATCTGCACATCCTGTCCATGTACTCTGGAACTTAAAATAAAAGTTGATAAAACAAGGGTCACTGCCTGGAAATGGGCTTGTCCAGGTACATAGAAATTGGTGACACTGACCAAGATATATGTGAGGAACAACAGGGCTAGCAGGAAAGTTGCTGGATATTTTACATTTGTGTGACTATGAAATATCCAGGTGGAACTGTTCTGTAACCAGTGGAGTATATGGGTCTTGAGCTTGAGAGAAAGTGAATGGTACTAGAATTCATAAATTATTAAGGATTCAGAGGGCGATTAAGATCATCTCAGGAAAGTATGTAGCATAAAAAGATAATGTAGAACCGATAATAATCCACTGGGGATGCAGCAATGCTTAAAGATAGTCAGAAGAGGAGAGGTGGAAATGACCAAAGAAGTAGAAAAATGAAGAGCCTCTCATAACATAGAATCCAGCAATTGGAGGTTTTCAAAAATCATAGACTTGAAAAGAAGTAATTAAAACTCTTTAGAGAATTTACAAAGGCACATAAGACTAAACTTGAAATATGGAGGCATTTCATACTATTTTATTTCAAAGGAAGATTAGCTGAATTCACAATTTACATGTGAAATTCTGATTAAGACAAGTTATTTCTATGTTAAAGCAAGGGTGGAAGAGTTTAAGAGATTAACAGAGAAATATCACCTTGGTGCATATTAAGGAGTATGTGATCCTGGGTCAGTGAAAAGCATAAAGATAGCAACAGTAAAGCTAGAAAACCAGGTAGAAACTTAGCATTTGTATAAAATAAGTTCTGTATTTAATTTTACAGTTCTTTGTTTTACTACTCTCTGGCTACAGTGGTTTTGTAGAGTTTTTGGCATGTTGCTATAAATATTTGTGCACTGAGCTTGCTTCTTTGAATAAAAAAGATGTTCTAAAATGACATATCTTACCAAACTGGAATTACTTTTTTCTGAAGCCAAATGTATCATATCTTGGTGGGTTCCTTAGTAAAGAGCTCATGAAGATAAGGGAAGTGCCTAAGATTCCTTCTCCTTGCACGACTTACTCTTAAACATTACTGCAGTAAATAATTTAGTAGAGAAGCAGGAAATTCATGATCGAAAGAGCTACTCTCTAAAGATTTTCATAGATATTTTCAAGAGGAAGATGTAAAAAGACCAAGAGTCTGTAAGAACCAACAGACTGTTCCTAAGGTCTCCCTTATTCAGCAGAAAAGAAGGATATTCACTGGACTAGCAAAGAATGGAAAGAAACCATCATTAAGAACCTATGAGGAGTCACACCCTCTGCTAATAGTGTTCATATATGTTAATGGGCACTTCTAGCCTTTAAAAGACACTTTGAGATACTTTACCCCATTTTTCAATGAAGAAATTAAACCTTGGGAAAATTGGGTAATGTGTTGAAAATCAGATAGCTCCTCAGTGAAGGAGATGACACTCAAGGTTGAAGGACTAAATGTCAATAGGTTTCAATGAAGGTTTAAGAAGTGCTAATGTTGAATCAGGGGCAGTAAAATATAGTTTTCATTCCAATCATGCTAGTGGGTATTGTGGTTGCTAAATGATGATCCTCCATTATCCTTCCCAACCAATGTTACTAGATGATTCAGTGTGGTGAAGAGATGCCCCTTATGACCCAAAATTGTAGTTTCTTATTTATTTTGATTTAAGGAGGAAGAAACACACTTTATTTTTTAAAGCCGTGATAGAAATGGGTGTACCAGAAGTGGATGTAAGAAGGGAGGATGGCATATAAGACCTCTGTTTTTATCTGACTTGAGGGAAAATGTGGGACGTGTGTCATACTATCTGTGAATGAAAGTGCAAATACAATATTAGTTTCCATAAGTTCTATCCAGTACTTTCCTTACACTTTGGCGACTTTTCACCTTATGTCTCCTTTCTATTCTAACAGTGCTCATTTTGGTTTCTACCTTGGTTCAGTGTGACTTACTGTCTCATCTTCCAGTTCTTGACTTGTAGCCTCCCTTTTGGCTTGACTCTGCTTGACTGACATCACAGAAATTGACTTTTGGTTAAGATTTGGACCTCTCTTTGATGGAATGTCCCGACAGGGAACCCAATTCGTTTTGCACCAGTATACTCCCACTTGAGCTCCAGTCTCAGCTGGTCAGCTGTCAGGTAGGTTGGAGAAGCAAATAAATGCAGGGGACAGTTGGTTATCCCAATACAAGACTCAAATAAGTGACAGACTAAAAACAGTAATTACCAACATCCTGTTGTTCCTGACTCCTCAAAGATACTACTGGTTGTGAAGAATTCTGATGGTTGATTACAAATGCACTGTTTACAATTTTTCAGTTCTTGCAAATTATTTTATATCCTCCCTCTTTTTCACAGTAATTTTCCTAGTAAAATGTTCAGTTTTAACGTTTTGGGTACTCAAAGAACTGTTTTTACCACATTTCATGTTAAGAATGTTTGGGTTCAGACAGAGTCAACCTTCCATACTTACCCAGTTGAATTGTTCTATACTTGGGTCCATCACATTAAAAATAATCAGCGTTTTCACTCTTTATGTCTTTATTTATGAAGTGATTATATAGGTTGAACTTTTAATTGCAGAAAATACCTATGAAGAACTGTGCTTTAAACAGGAAATTGGTCATAATACAAATTGTGGGCTTTGACTCAGACTTAAATGAAAGGAATAATCCTAGACCAAGGCAAAACCATTCAAAAAAAAGAAAGAAAGAAAAATTTTAAGGCTAAGCCTTTCTTTGCCTTGCTCAAAAATTCCTCTCCTTTTTTTTTTTTTTTTAGTCTGGCTTTCTAGTGAATTTTAGAGTCAGGGTAGGGGAAATGGGGTGAATGCAAGCATTGGGAAATGACTTAAATCCTTTACTATTACAGAATGTAAAAATTTATTCTTCCTCACAAAGAAATACAGAAGTATTTCAACAATACTAAATACCCATAGAAAAGTCATTTGCAGAGTGGTTCACTTGAAGAATTTCTTCGTTTCAAAGTAGAGAAAGGAACACATTAATACAGTAGATATTTACAGAAGGGCCTACAGAAAATACTATGGTATAAGTATGTACAGGCTTCTATTTTTAGACTGTGGTTTTTCAAGTACAAAGTATAGAAACAGAAATTTTCTCCCAATGAGGTTACACAGGTTTCAGGTATTTTCTACTATCTTTTAACCCGGTGACGAAGAAACTTCCCTTTCTGTATTGGGAAAAAAAAATCAGTAAAACAATCTTTTATGATGGTTTTGTTACAGAGAGGTGCTATTTTAAATGAATTGATTGGTTAGCAGCATAGTGGAGGACATTTGTCATTTATGTGACAAATTAGTCAATTTTTTTAGACCTAGGGCTAATCTGACTTTGAATTTTCTGGTGACTACTTCTATGTGAGAATTCTACCCAGCGAATAGTCCTGCAGTCCCACAGAGGGAGGATAATTCTGTACTAGAACATATTTTTTTTTTAATTGTCAAACTTTATGGAAAATTTGTTATGTATAGACACCTCTAGAGAAGAAATTATTCAGCTGGATTACCATAGGATTGACTCATTAATAGCCTAATTTGAATAATGACTAAGTTACCCTTTTGTATGCTTAATTGTAGCTAGGGAATTGTTGAAATATTACAGAAGCCTCTTTTTCCAAGATTAAATCAATGTTCCCTATTCTTAATTTTTATGACTCTCAAGAACACTACACATTACTCAATTACAAGTCTTCTTATTGTAACATATTTTTATGTGAATAATTACATCCAAATACTTAAATGATTTAAGATACTCATTTTGCTTAATAAATAGCTACCAGTATATTAACATAGATAGTAAGTGTATACATACATATATGTACATAAATTCTGATAAGTAAAAAATAATCTATTTGTGGTGAATACAATATGATGATATATATGTGTATCTGTCATAATCTAACAGAAAAAGTACTAGAAGATCCCATAGGCTGATAATTTCAAAACACAAGGGGCTTACAATTATTAAAAAGCAGAAAACAACTTGCATATATAAGATATTAGGAGTGGTTACGTAAATCACGGGCTAACCACTGAATGGAATATTACTAGATTATTTGAGAAGAGATTTTAACAACAGAAGAAATTCTTCAGATGGATTTTTATAACATGGAAAAGGTTTTTTGTTTAAACAGAATATAAGGAAATGCAACAAAACATTAGCCATATGTAATCATTTTAGTGGTCAAATGATGGGCATTGTTCCCCCATTTCTTTCAGTCAAGAAACAATAATGACAAATACAAGGAATATTAATTAATAATTATTAATTAATATGAGGACAGATACTTTTTGGTCTGCCATATTTCCTGCAAAAAGTGAAAAAATATACCTTATATTCTTTGAAATTTAGTTGTTAAATATTTTACACATAAATTTGGAGGCCCTTATTTTCTAATTTCTTGTGGAGGAATTAGCATAATGATAGAAGGGCAATATAATCCCATGTAATGACTAAAATTTCTTTGCATTTCCAACTATTAGCTTTCTGATAGTGAAAGAAAAAAAATCAAAAAGCAGCTGCAAAAGTTATAAGATTAACCTTGAACATAATGAAACTTTTTCTTTGAGAGAAACAAGGATTTAACCAGCTCTTAGTTTTGAAGTATCTTCTCATGTGACACTTCATAGGGAGAGGGGACACAGAGGGATATAATGGGAAAAAAATGTCCTCAAAAAAATTCCCTACATTAAGTGTCAAGGTGAGATTCCTATGGTGTTTTACTATAGGAATGCTTAATGAAAGCCTAGAATATCATACCAAAATGTCTTGAAGGAAGCAATCCTATGGAGGGCCAAAGAAATGCTACCTAATATTTAGCACCTTGGGATGCCTTAGCACAGGCATAGTGTCTATTAAAGTTGAACAATATACTCTAAATACTTAAGAAAACACAAACCAAGAGGACCAAGGGCTTTCCAGGAATAGAGGGCAGCATTAACTGGGAATTTGTTTATAAAAAAATACTGGAACAGAGGGTTAGTGAAAGGGGGAGAAAAAATTTCTATAGCTATAAGTCTTCATAGGGCTGTCTCTGAATAGGTTTTCTTTGAAGAGAAATTTCAAAAATTGCTCTTGTTCATTCTAATGCCCTGTATATCATAGGTACCTAATAAGCATTTCTTGCATAAAAAAAAAATTCAGGGAAAAGAAAGGGTTTATCCCTTTTGTACTTTAAGGAAAGTTTCTATTTCACTCTCTGGTGCTTAAAGTGGAAGCATCAGATTGACAAAGCAGATTGCTTATTTTTCTAAGCAATTGAGCAGGAAATTCAAAATTAACATACTTACACTTATTCATTCATTCACTTATTCATCTACTCATTTAACAACTATTTGTTGAGTGTCCTTTGTGATACAGGAATCTATAGCATAGTGTTCCTGTCCTTAAGGAGCACTTACTCAAGGACTTCTTCAAGGCTTTGACCAGCCTGCTTAGAATAATTGAAGTTCTGGGCAAGGACTCTGATAGAATTTGTTAATTTTAAAGTGCTAAAAATAAAAATAAAGCATAAGAGCTAGCAGAGTCATCTTTTCTCAGCAAGAACATAGAGCAAACCCCAATCAGGATAAGTTTGACTATTACTGAGAGACTACTTTTCTAAAAAGCACATTAGAGTATCCCAAATGGCATTATAGTATTTGCACTCAGCAGTCTCCAAAATGGCAGCTTAGAGACTTGGAAATCAATGGATCTCCACTCAGAGGGAATAATACATACTGTGAGAATGCAGCCTAGTGAATCATCTAATGAATGATGCCCAATAGAATAAGCACGCATTTGAGTTGTAATTGTGGTTTGTTGTCTTTCTTTTTTTCTGCTTCTTTTAAAATACAAGACAAAAGAGAAAAGAAGATAATGTAACTAATATTGCCAAACAGTGCAAGATAGGGGTTTTCCTCTTATGGGGGGGTTGCGTGTGGCAGGGAGAGGGGAGTTTCCTTTTATTTTCATTTCCCTGTTATCTACAGATTTCCTATTCAAAATTTTCACAGATTTACTAGGTCAGAAGAAAGTCTTCTTCTCAAGATGCATTAAAATATATTTGGAATGCTTTGTGCAAAATATTTTTTTCTTACATTATATCAAGTTTAAGAAAGAATATAAAAGATAAACGACGCCAACTTGTTTTTGTTGGGAAAACAGCTGTGTATTTTCTTTTTCTTCCTTCCTCTCTTCCTTCTTTCCCTTCTCCCCTCTTCCTCTTCCTTCCCTTCTTTTAATAAATATTTATAGATCACTTTCGTACAGACATGACAAAAGATGGCTATGAGGCCTGTTCTCATGAAATTTATATTTTATTTGGAAGAGACAGAAAGTAAGCACATTTTTAAAAGACAGTAAGAACAATGCAGAAATAAAACTGCACAAAATTGTAGAGAACAATTTGGATGAGTAAGATCCTCATAAGTTAAGTTCTGGTAACATACAGCCTCTGTTCCAGGAGCATACACATTATATTTTTCAGAAACACATTTCCTGTTAGTGCTGCCCTCCATCTGTGGAATGCCTTTGCTCCTCTTGGTTCATGTTTTCTTAAGTATGTAGAGTATATTCTTTATTTTTTGTGGCTGGGGGAAGTCTCTTTGAAGAAATAATATTAGAACTGAGAACTGGATGACAGAAGAAAAGAGTCAAGCAAAGATCTGGGGACAGAGGAAAGAGTTCTAAGCAGAGGAAACAGCAAGTTCAAAGGCCATCCTTGATTTGTTAAGGAATATTAAAATAGCTAACCCGAGTGAAGCTTATAACACAAAATGGAAGCTTTTCCCATACCATGAAATGAAGTGAGAGAACTGCGTAAAGAGTAGACCACGTACAGTCTTGAAGGCCTGGTTGGATATCCAGTTTCCATTGAAATGGGAAGTAATTGCAGCATTTTAAGTGAAGGACTGACACAATGTGGTTGTTATAAAATAATCACCCTGGCTGCTGTGTGAGAATAGATTATTGTCTATTATAGCAGGCGAGAGTGGCTGTGAAGACAAATTCTGGAGATATTTTGAAGGTAGGCCTCGAAAGACTTGCCGATGGATTAGACGTGGGAAGGATGAGGAAAAGAGAAGAATCTAGGATAGCTCGTAAGTATTTTGGCTTCAGAAAGTGAATGGTGGTTTCTTTCACTGAATGTGGAAGATTAAGAGAAACAGGTTGGGGCAAGGGCATTTAGGTAGGTAAATGTAAAGTTCTGCTTTGGGGTATGTTAAATTTGAGATGTCTATTAGATATCTAGGTAGAGAGGGGAAGTATGTAGTTACTATACAATACTGGAGCTCGGGGGCAAGATCAAGGAATAAATAAAAACTTAATCTTATTGTAACCATGTTAGCAATGTCTATTATGTGAGTATGACTTACTCATGTTGACTTAGAAAATGAGTTAAATATTAATGCTATATATTGAATACCAAGTAAATACCAAGTTGGCATTACTTACATGTGGTTAGTTGTTAAGGCACAGATTTCAAACAAAGCTAGTTTTGGCCCTGTTCTCGTATACCTCTAGGGATGGTGATGTATATTGAAGACCATAGGTATCCAAAGATGAATTGGAACTGAGGCTGTAAGCTCTACCTAGACAGAGCTCTGTCTTATTCATGACTCTATCTCCAGTTGACCCTGTAGCATAATGCTTCACAACGGCAGATGCTCCACAAACATATTCGAATGAGGTAATCAAATATACCTGTTAGGCTAACACAGTCATTTTTAAGGCCTGCTCATTTACTGTTCTTACTCAATGATGTGTCTATGCTCAAGCATGATCTGGCCTCCATTTGCATATTACAAGCTCCCATACCACCTCCCAACTACACAGATTTTTTTTTTTTTAACCTCTTTGGCAGAACCCAAAGCCCTTCCACAGCAGGAATTTTAAATACACTATTCTCCTTTTCCCGGATTCCCATTGCCCTTTGTTGCTCCTCTGTCCTCTTTTGAGGACAAAAGAGGACTCTAATTAACTTCTGACCATTTTCCAGATTTTAGCTCAAACCACTTCTTTAGAGAATTTTCCTTCATCCTGTGTAGATCTCTTTCCTACCACCAGGTAATTCTTCTGTATAGAACTGATGAAAATTTCTAATTACACGTTTGTGTAATTGATTAATTACTGTCCTGCTTTCCTATTATAATTCAAGCTCATCAGTTTCTCTTACCGTTGTATCTAGGTTAGGACAACAGCAGGTGCTTAATATAAATCACATATTTTCATGATTTCCAGAGTGACAAGAATTTTTGAATCTCCAAAATGCATGATGAAAAAACAAAGCTGTCCTATTCAGGTTGATTTTTGACTGTACCAATGGAAGTTAATTAAACTATAAGTGAAATGTATACGGGAAAGAAAATTTCATATATGCTCTATCTCAGAAGAAATGAAAGAACACAAAAGTGGGGTTTCTACTACACATATGTCTGTTTTCGAATTGGGATTATTCAGGGGTTTGGACTAAATTTAATATAGTAAAAATCCAGGACACCATCAACTTCTGGAAAATCTGGATTCAATGGCTGTACTTTCCCCTGAGCACTCAGGGCACAGAACGGCATCTTCCACTCAGTCATCAAGGTACATTCATTTCAAGAAAGGCGACGTCACCACTTTCCTTCACTGCACCTTATTCACATGATGTGGGAAAAATATTCCTATATCTGCTTATAAAAAACCCGTCTTTTCCCACATTGCCTTGGAAATTCACCCTCTGTCACACAGTTTAAAAAGTCTAAAATCTACCTTGTTTCTATAAATTAGCTTTTGTGATTTTTAAAACAGATTACGTTGACAAGGGAATGAGAGGTCCAATTTTCACACTGGGGGCTTGATTCTTGTTAGCAAAAAAGGCTAATATTAATAAGTGCCTTTTAGTTTAATGAGTATAATGACTTATAGGAAAATGATCGTTATTCAGCATTCGCTAATTTAGTTTATTATTACCGCCATATTCTTATAGCATTTGAATGCTTATCAAGCACTTTCACTTATTCGATTTCCATAAGAGCATTCTGAGCTATGCAGAGATGAATATCCTCACTCTGTAAATGAATAAATTTAAGCTTAAAGAGTTTAAATAACTTCAGAGGCACAATAGTTTAGTGAAAAGGGCAGGCACATTAGAATTAGGAGAGCCGGATTTATATACAGATTTTATTAGTTATTGGCTGTGGTACGTTAGACAATGTATTCACCTTTCTATCTTCTACCCCCAGCCCTGCCTGCCCCAGCCAGCTTTCTTTATTCTATCTGTAAAGTGGTGGTCTTAATATTATTTATATCATATCATTATTGTAAGGATTAAATAAGGCATTTTTGAAATTTTGAAAAACTATCCAAAATGGTGCTAAGATTTTTTTTTAGCTGTTTAATATTTTTTTCATGATATCACACTACAAAAAAGTAAAGAGTTTAAAAAACACTGAGTTATAGCCTAATAAATATACTGAAAACTTTGGAAGAAATGGCTGGTAAAAGAGTGAAGATGAATGACTTCAGTGGATATAGAGGGCTTAGCAAGCAATCAACTGAATGTAAAGGAGCCTAGAATTAAAACTTGCGGGTTGGAGGAGGAAGGTGTTATATATCCAGGTATAGGATATTTACAACCTAGACATGAAGAGAGAAGGAATCTGGGAGCCTGATCACAAAATATTAGTTTTTCATAGCCTGTAGACATAAATCATGCGGCAAAGAGTAAGCAAGGCCTGAGAAAGTCCAAAGATTCCCAGTGTTCTTCCTTCAGCATTTGCTCCTTCAAAGAAGCAACCAAGGAAGAGGAGGAGTGACCCAGGAAAATGTGTCTCGCTATGTTATGCTCTTTCTCATAAGGCCTTTGGATGTTAGCAGCCATTATCTAGCTATCCTGTGGACAGGTGAGCTTTAAGTACCTAGTACTTTAGATGAAGGGAAATGTGTGATTCTTAGAGCTTTAAAGGGAAACTTCTTAATGCTTTCCTGAAGATAGTTAGAAACATCCCACTGAGAAGGTGTTTAGAAGCTTTCTGTCAGAAGAGTCTTGAGTATATATCACTTCATAATGCAGAGAAAATAATCAGCGATTCCATCGCAAAAAAGAGGATGAGACCTTCTCACTTCTTTTTCCTTAACCTTTCTTGCTTTCTAATTTTCTGAGTTCTCCCTCCCTTACACACAAAAAAATTAGTTTCAGACTTAGTAATGTGCCCAAGGTCATATAGTAATCAGAAGGGACAGAAGTTGATTCCATGTCTGCTGAAAAGCTCATATTGTTTCCATTGATCCACACCTTTTTGATGTGATTTGAGAATCCTTTTTCTTCCCTTAAAGGAGTTAGCATTTTGCAAGGTATAACCTAAGCCTCAGTGAAATTTTATGTGGGATTTAGCATCTTTAATTTTTTAACATTCGTGTTAGAGACAACACCATGTCTCTTAGCTCATTTTAAATCTAATTGAGGAGAAAAAATGTATAAATATTAGAGGTGGGAGTGAGAGAAACATTTGAGAATTGTCCTCCAGGTCCTTCTTATTTCTACCCACTGGCAAATCATTACCCAATAGGAAAACTTCATGCCAACTGGTCAGCATTTGTTTGGGGTTCCTGAAGTTAACATTGTTCATCCCTGAGATTAAAAAGATTAATACCAGGAGGAAAAAATATGTAAAGGTGGGAGTAAGAACACATTTTTTTTTTTCTTAATTTTGCACAAGATGAGGGTCTTAGGCAGTTGTCAGTGTTATCTATATAAACACAGAGCAATGGTCTAATCCAGGGGTTACAAAGACAGAGATAAGGTCTGGCTGGGAGGGAGTGGGTCACCAGTTTCCTGTTAATGGCAGATAAAAAGAGGCCCTTGTTGCCTGTGAGACACCTGTGGGAATTCAGAAGCTGCAGGCCCAGGGTGAAGCTGCTTCTAATAGCCTCTTGTCTTCCCATGCAGAGTTCTGCATGTTGGCCTCTGTAGTACACTTCTTGTGCTGTAATGCTTTCTTTTCTAAATGTCAACAGACATCATGTTTCTTTTATGAACAACTATACACCTTCACTTTTATCTTATCCAGCTAGGCGCCTCAGATATTTGGTAATTTACTTTTTGTGCCATTAATCCAAAAAAGTCTATAGATTAAAAAACTTTTTTGGATTGACACAAGTAAAAATATTGAATATATATACACACACACATACATATATGTTTATTATATACATATATGTATATGCATATCTGTATGGAAATATTTGAAACTCTAAAAATTGTATGCCAACTTTTTTTTTTTTTTTTGTGACTGTCACTCTGTCGCCCAGGCTGGAGTGCAATGGCACAATCTTTGCTCACTGCAGCCTCCACCTTCTGGGTTCAGGTGAATCTAATGTCTCAGCCTCCCGAGTAGCTCACTACAGGCATGCGCCACCAAGCCCAGCCAATTTTTTTTTTTTTTTGGTATTTTTTTCAGTGAGTCGGGGTTTCACCCTGTTGACCAGGCTGGAGTATGTCGAGTTTCAACCAAATATAACTTGAAGTGCATAAAGTCATAAAAGCTATAAAAATCGAGATTTTTTAAAACATAGAAAGAGCCTGTCTATTGTAATGGTAAATAGCAAAGAATTTTACAGAGAGAGTGACTGAATGCCTTGCAAGTATTTCTTTCCTATACAGTTGCCTTTCTTAAAATCCATTTTTTACATCCTTTCAAATCTTTTTGGAAAAGAGGAAGAGAAGAATGTGGTATTTGTGATGCAGCCATGGGTTAAATGCCATTTTATATGCCCTGATCGTAATTAGTTAAATCAATCAGCATACAATTACTAAGACCTATCTGGTAAAAAGCGTGGGACTAGTTGACAGTGAGGAATACAGGCCTATATTTGTGCCCTTGCAAGCTTGCTGCCTTCTTGTGAAGCAAAACAAGAATCGAAACAAGGAATTAATTATACAAGGCAAGATAGAATATATTCTATGAAAGCACACATGAATGTATGAGTACAGAAAAAGGAGGCCTGTCTTTGGATGGGGTTGTCACGGCAGGCTTTACGATGTGGATGGGAGACAAGTGATGTGCTGGTTTCAAATAGGTTTACTGGGAAGGCATTTTGGGAGGGAATAACAGGATGAGGAGAAACATGCACAGTTATCCTTCTGCTCTTGTTCTTTCTTTCATTCGATAAATGCTTACTGAAAAACTAATCTGCTTCTGGTTGTGTGTCAGGTACAAGAAAACACAATGTTCAACAAGATACACACGTTTTTGCATGTGAAGTATGGATTTACAGAGGGAGTATAGAATCTGATTAGAGATTTAGGCTCTAGGGGAAGACACAGAATATCAGTTTCATCATTAACTAGTTGAATGTCCTTGAGCAAGTTCCTAAACTTCTGTAAGATTTATTTGCCCTATCAGTGAAATGAGACTGGTAATTGCAATTTTCTTGTAGGGTTATTTGTGAGGATTAAATAAAAGGATGCATGTACAGTATTCATGAATGCCTCACTTATAGGAACTACCCAATAAATTAGACTCCAAGTCTACTGGACTCCAAAGTCTGTGCAGTTTATTGCCACCCTTTCTTACTTGAAAATTCTCGTATCATAGTTCTTTGGTGCTGTTACTCTCCCTTTTCAGCCCTACAGTTTCTCTGACACTCTGTAAATTTGTCATTTGATAGTCACCTATTGAATGCTACACTTCTCAAAGATTCATGCCTGAGCCTTTCTCTTCCACTACACATTTTACCTGGGACACTGTTGCCCTTTCGCATGATTTCACTTACTTTTAGCTCCCTGGTGACTGCCAACAGCTAGCCTGTCAAGACTTCTCTTGTGAGCTCCAGAGCCACAGGAACCTTGATACGTTCACACTGTCATCCCAGGGTCACTTGAAATGTGGCATACTCACCCTTTTCTCCCTTCTCAGTTTTCTAAGTTTGTGAAGACATTGCTCTTCAATGAGCTTCCAGGAGCCAACCTTGGAATCAATCTAGATTTTTCCCCTTCTTCACCTTTCTATATCCAATCAATCATCATATCCTGTAAAATCTTCTCTACAAATTTGTCTTTGAATCTGTTTTCCTTTTTCTCACTTCACTGTTTTGGTCTTTAAAGCTTTCATCATCCCCAAAATTCTCATTTGCAGGTGTAGTGGAGCACCCGAATTGGCATCTTTTCGAGGTTCTGGTGTGCTCTGAGGCCCAGTCATCAGAGCTCTCTCCTACACTTCCGTTCCTCTCCTTCCAGCCTTGTTCCTCATCACTCTGTCCTTGATTCAGATAACAAGCAAATCTGATTGTGGCCTTTACCTGCTCAAAAATCTTCAAAGGCTCCCTAATATTTATAGAATAAAAGGACCCAATCTGCACTGTTTATCGGCCAAGGAAGGATCCTGATTCTTTTATCTTTCCCAGCAGTGCCGTCTCATTTAAATACTCAGGCAGTATGGGAGGTTCCTACATGTAGGCGTCTAGAAGAGAGGCTGCCTGGGTGCAAATCTTGAGATGTAAAGTGAGGTTAATTATAACACCTATTTATTAGTTTTTTGCGATGATTAACTTACATATATATGCAGAATATTGCCCACTATGTAGTGAGAAAGCATTCATTGTACATTAGCTATTGTTACTTTCAATCCTTTTTCACCCCGCAACACTCAGTTTATATTCCAACACTACCATCTCTTTGAATATTAAAAAAAAAACGTTGGTTTTATTTTTCTATCCCATTCCCAAACCCCTGCTTGAACTGACCCAATTACCTCCTTCAATAGAGTTAATTGACTCGTTGAGTTAACTGACTCTATTAGTCAGACTTCCACACTCTTTCCCTTTGCTTCCATTGCTACTGCTTTAACTCTCCCTGATTGCTTATATATATATATGTCTCCTTCTACACCAAAATGTTTAGATGACTAAAATGAATGGCTGTGAACTAAACAGGTGCATAACATGTGCCAAGGGAGCTTTAAAAACCACTTTCCTCTTTCACGTGACACATCTTAAGTTGACAGAAAGGCCATATAACACTCACCCTTATTTAATTGCCATTGTCTTAAAGAAATGAAGCTAGAGCTTTGAGGCACAATAAAAATTTTCATTTTCCAAGATGATCTTGCTTACGTAATCTAGTAGCCTCCAGAACCCCCGAAACTAGCCTACTGTCTGACCTAAGAATTAAACTATACCTTATACCATTTCAGCCTGTTTAAATTCAAGTTTTCACAGCTAGAGTTTAAGCTGGTTGTGTAAAGTTATATTTCAAACACATCAGGTGGGGGTATTTTGCTGGGTTTTGAGTCATTCTAATGGATTCATCAGAGGTAAATAAACAGCGAGAAGATTTCAGAAACTAAAACTTAGGTATGGCCCATCAGAATGTCCACTGGTGTGTTGAGATTTTGTCCGTCAGATATTTGGGATAATGCACATTTTGTTCTGTCACCAGCAACTCTTTAACTTGGGCATACAGGCTCAAGAGTTAAGTGACAGAACGGCAAGCATTGTGGGTAAGTCAGGGCACGCTAGAACCCAGCACACGAGTGTGTACCTAGTGCATATCTTTGCTGTGACTCCTTTGTCTATGCAATCTATTGAGGCTGTGCCTTTGAGGTTAGAAGCAGCATAAACCTTTGGAAAACATCTATGTATGCTGGTATGACATCTCTGCTGCCATTCTCTGGCTTTTGTGTTTTGGCTACCTGCCACTGAAATGAATGGCTTTCAAATTGCTTGAAAAGTGAAATGGCACTTTTGTATAATTTTAGAACAAGGGAGCCACTCTTAATCTTTTTAAACTGACTTAGACACTTGTCAGCTCTTTGAAGGGGTTTATAACTTTGTCACCTATGTAGTCATTCAGGTTCTTAAAAAGCAAGTACAATCGGTAACAGGAATGCTTTTTTGACAGAAAATGTAAGCACTAAAAACATTATTTAATTTGAACTTGATTCTGAGTATTCAGCACCTTCCCTCTAGGATTCAAACCTCCTTCCACATGCTTGCTGGTTTGACATGCTGAGTAAAAGACATCAAGGGTTTTTTTTTTTCTTTTTTTTAACAATTAATCTGAAATCATATTTTTCTTTGTACATTTGCCAAATAACTTGTCCATTCAATAGGGTTTCTACAATTTGGTTTAGTATCTTCAGATTTCTATTTCTTGTTTATTTTAAAATTTACTTTATTTATCATCCTTGTCATAATACACGTAAGAGATTCTGAAATCAAACTGGATTGACTTTTTTTCATCACGGGGTAGGGAGTAAGTGTAATTCTCTACATGTTATATTTCAAAATGAAAGTATTTATGACTCTGATGCAGAATAAAGGCTTAAAGCTTTTAATTTTTGTGTGGTTTAAAAGTTACCAGTGGTTTTAAAAACACTTTCAGTGAAACAAAAAAGAGACGGTTGGAAAAAAAAAAAAAAAAAAAAAAAGCAGCAGCAACCTCACACAAATAAATAAAAAACATCTGGACTGACAACTTGTATAAGTTCCAGGCTCCTGCAACTTTAAACTGCCAACTGTTAAACCTCTGAAAGTCAAGATTTGTAATGGAAATGCTAAGTGACCCTTAAAAGGCTTAAGGGGACGTTGTCACATAATTTAGGGTCAAATTTTGATCAAGTTTTAAATCGTCATAATCTGGTGGGAAATATGTTCCAGATTTTAAATATCTTTTATTTCTGTAACTTTGCAGTTATTCATGAAAATCAATGAAAACATAATGAACATTGCCTATTTAGAACCATCCGTTTGAGTCATGTCAATAAAAATGAGCAAAATTATTCTTTTCATGATCAAAGATATGCTGATATAAAACCCATGCTATTGCTATAATGTCAACATTTAAGTCACAGTGTCTAATGTTCCATTATAGTCAAGTTATCCAAATGCATATGTAAACAAATGCCTTCATGTAACAAACTGAAAAATGTTAAATTGTATAACGTGAGGCAGAAAACCTGTCAAGTATAACAACCCTGCTTTATTGTCATTAAATTTTGCTACTGAAAGATATTATGTTGGTAGACTATGTTTCTACGTGCTTTCTTTATATTTCCATGAAATCTGGCCCCAAGTTCTGAAGGAATTCTATCTTTAAATCTTTTCATCTGGTTTCTCTTCAATATCAGATGTCACTACATTGGCTTGTTCACCAATTATTCTTTAGATTCAAATCTTAGCAGTTCTTATCAAGTTGCATTCAAAATGAGTTTGAAAAATTTTTATTAAAATCCTTGAATATCCAGTTTAATCTTAGCTTAAAGAACAAAACTCTTTTACAAATGTTCATTGAGTCAATCTGAAACCTCACTCTACAGTGCTACGAGCAGATTTCTCACAACAGTAAGCAGATACATTATTGTCAGAACATTCTCAGGTAGAGTGAATCACTATATCATTTAATACAATGCATCCTCTGATAAAGTCATAGGAGGCAATGTTATAGCTATGCACTTATGAAATCAAAGCTAGTTATTTGTCATCTAGTATTTTTTGGTTTGTTTTATTCCCTAAAAATTCATTCCTAAAATCACAATCAACTTTTAAACACAGGTAAATCTCAAAACAAGAGGAATAAAGAAAGGTGAACAATAAATTGTAAGGTTGCCAAAATATTTTATGGAACACTCAAATGAAATTTACAGTAATTATTTTAAGTTTGACATGGGTTGGGAAGGTGCACAGGAGAAAAAAACGATAAAAGCATGAGAATAGAAGATTGTAAAGTGCTTTCTTGACTGGGGAATGTGTGTCTAAAGCATGTTTGTTGTTGTTTGTTTTCCCCTCACCTACCTTCCTAATGAAACATTACAAACTGGTCACTCCCCGAGGCAAAATACAGAAATAGATAAATGTGAAGTCTGATCTGATATGGCAAATTGGCTGCTCCTATATTCTTCTTGTGTCTGCTTCCAGTCAAGCATGGATGTGCTGTTGAGAGAATTCTTGGATTTAGTGATTCTAATGAATGAATGTTGTGTGTGTGTGAGTGTGAGTGTGTGTGTGTGTAGCACACAACACAGGTTTTTAACAACTTTATCTTTGGCTTTTTAAAGAGATTGGATCAAGATAGGTGGGGGTGGGGTAGAAGGAAAAAACTTCTAAAGAGTTCAAAATTCGGAGCACCAATACAATCCCTACATTCTTGCCATTCCTGTCATCACTTAGTCTTAAGTTTCCATTTTCCCTTCTCAGATTTGCCTTTGGGCTAAGGTTTACTGGCTCCCAGGTTAAAACAAAATGAAAACAAACAAGAAAGTTTATGCCACAAGACAACATGAATAGAAGGATTAGCTTGTGATTGAACACCATATAAACAAAGAAATTCCCTGATAAGAATGGCCACCTATCACTTAGCATTTGTCCAGCAGCACCTGGTTACAAGCAGACAGCTCTTTAGTGCTGTAGAGTGAGACCTGCAGACCTGGTGCCAATGTCCCCACCACAGTTTAATGGCTTTGCTTGCATTGATTTAAGCCTAACCTTAGCTCTTGGGAGGCAGTTTTGCCTGGGTTCCATGATTCCTTCCAAAACAATCAATAGTTATGAATATAAAATCATAAAACTTTTTCAATGAAGAGAAAATATATATGGTTTAAGTGTAATCAAAAATCAGTGTGACTGAATCTCTTGGAGCATTACTGCAGATTACTTCCACTGGTGCAGCAAAAGGTCATGCAGTTATATATTGTGTCTTAAAATCAGTGAATGCATAATAGCTTTTGCTACTCTGAACAGGAATCATTAAACAAATTCATAAATCAATGAAGCATGCAGATGCATTACTTTAATTATCATTCCTTCTCAGATGGTTGGTTTATATAATGTAATTGTTTACTGTGTCCCAGTATTACACTGGAAAGGCTTGGTCAGCCATCTCATATTTTATATCATCCTAATTTAAAAATGTTTTTATTTTTTAATGATAGCAAGAAATGGTAGTCTTTGAAAGCTATTCATTGTGAAACCTTTCTTTGTTGTTGTTTTTGGTGCTATTTATTTTTGGGTTTTGTTTTCTATCATTTTTTAGCATTTCTAAAGTCTGGCTCTCAAACTTATGCATGTTCATCTCAATTCATGTTTACTTTTAGCCAGGTTCAGAGAAATCATCTGAAGCTTTTAATAAAATTGTCTTCAACAACCGCCTCCCTATATCCCCACTCCCTATCTGGAACTAAAATACTAATTGTATTAAATACTAATTTTTGATCAGAGAAGTGGGGCAGGGGGTAAGGAGAAGGGCTACTGTCAAGAAGAAGATTCTGATTTCCAGAGGGTGAGTTTGTCGTTATCTTGTCTTAAAACACCAGGAACACCTGAATTAAACCAGGGATGTGTGTTTGCACACGAGTATGTGTGTGTGTCTGTTGGGGAGGTGTATTTTAGAGACTCTTAGTTACAGAAGAAGCTATGATTCTTAGATGTTAAGGCTTGGGAGTAATCCTCTTTGATTTGATTTACTTTCCAGGCCCATGGGGTGTCAGCATCACCCCCATGGCTCTGTAGTACAGCTCTGCTTCTTCAGCTTTGTGGGGTGGCCCTGCTCACTTGGCCTCTGTAGTGGCAACCTGGCTTGCTGAAACAAAGGAGGAAGTAGCTTTGCCCTCTGGGCCTGTGGTGGGAAGCTGAAGAATGAATTTTCAGTTTCATTCTTCCCTTTTCTGAGAAGTATACATTCCCAGCTGAATAGCTTTATGGTCCAAGGCCTGTAGAATCCAAGAAGCCCAATAGCCTTCTTGCATTTGCCCTGCTTTCTCTGCCCTTGTTAGTTACAACTGTCAATGTCTCTGCTGGTGTAATCCCATCTGTATTCCTGGCTTTTGCAGAGATGTCTGATTAAGTTCGTGAAATGCATCCATGATCTTTTTATCAAATGGCTGTTCAGCCAAACCCATAGTATGTTCTTTAAAACAAACTTTCTCATTTTTTGCAATATGACAACTTTTCTAAATATCCAACTTCTGATTCCTCTTTGCTGAACGATTCCTTCTTCACATTTTATTATAAGCAGTAAGGAGGACCCAAGCTGCATTTTCCATACTTTGCTTAGAAATCTCCTCAGTTAAATATCCAATTGCATTCCTTGCAAGTTCTACCATAAAATACTAGAAAACAATTCAGTCAAGCTCCTTGCTATTTTGTACATATAACTTTTTCTCTGGTTTCCAATAAACTGTTCCTCATTTCCATCTAAGACCTCACCAGGATGTTTTTGTGGGGTTTTTTTGTTGTTGTTTTTGAGACAGTCTTATTCTGTCACCCAGTCTGGAGTGCAGAGGCATGATCTAGGCTCACTGCAACCTCTATTTTCTGGATTTAGGTGATTCTCCTGCCTCAGCCTCCTGAGTAGCTGGGATTACAGGCATGCACCACCATAGCTGGCTAATTTTTGTATTTTTTAGTACAGATGGGGTTTTGCCATGTTAAATAGGCTGATCTCAAACTCCTGACCTCAGGTAATCTGCCTGCCTCAGCCTCCCAAAGTGCTGAGATTACAGGCAGGAGCCACTGCACCCAAACCAGAATGGATTTTAGTGTTCACATTTCTATCAACTTTCTATTCATGACTATACCTTCACTAAGAAGATGAACACTTTCCCTTCAGCTCTCCTTATTTCCTTCTGAGCCCTCACCAGAATTGTGTTAACGTCTGTATACCTACCAACAGTTGCTTGAGGGAAATCTAGGCTTTTTCTCGCAGGCACCTCAAAACTCTTCTAGCCTCTACCCATCACTAAGTTCCAAAGCCACTTCCACACTTTTGGGTATTTGTTACAGCAGCACCCCACTTCTTGGTATCAAAATCTTAGTCACTTAAGACTGCCATAACAAAATGCCATGGACTGCTTGGCTCAAACAATAGAAATTTATTTCTCATAGTTCTAGAGGCTGGGAAGTCCAAGATCAGAGTGCTAGCTGCTTCAGTTTCTGATCTTTGGCTGAGTATAAGCTCTCATCCTGTCTTTATAGATGGCTGTCTTCTCATTGTGCCATCACATGGTGAGGTAGGGAGTGAAGAAAGAAAGAGATCTCTACTTATAAAGCCACAGTCTTACTGGATTAGGGCTCCACTTTTATCACCTTAATTGATAGTTACTCAATAAAATCCCTATCTCCAGGCATAGTCACATAGCGGGTTATGGCTCCAATATACAAATTTTGTGGAGACAATAGTAGCCTCTAATGCTGACATGATCAAATTTGGGATGTGGACTATACTGAGCTTAAAGATCATATTCTTGAGATAAAGATGGTTTACCAAATTATTCCTTCTGATTATGAGATTATAATGCCACAGATGTGGCATTATAATGCCCATTGATGGCTGTTCACATCAGCCAAAAGGATTACAGCAATTACAAAAATGTGACTGTGACCTATTTCTACATAAGCATAATGAATAATTTTCATTTTGCAAATATTTCACAAGCCTTTGTAGAAAGTACTTTATTCTCATGTGAGTGTCTCCACCTCTTTCCCCTTTTACCTCATCCTCCCCTCCCCAAATACAAGTCATATTTCTCAGCATGCAACTTAGCTTTGGGTTAACAGGCAGTATTCTTTTAAAAACTTGCTGTGGAAACTGTTATGGAAAAGCAGATATTACATGTCATAGAAAATCAAATGTGAGACAATAGATGCTAGAAATACTAAAAAATTATTTTTTCATAAAATTCAGAATACAGAATGGATCCAACAAAAGCTCAAATCTTTTGAAATGGTACTTAGGTAAGTGAATATAATACATAATGAGTATTTCAAACTTCATAATATCAATTGAATATCTATATTTTTACTAAAAAATTTTAAAATATGAATGAAAAATATTCTAAGCATTACATTTTACATTTTTACATATAGTTTCTTCCTACTTTCTTTCTTTCCTTTCTCTCTCACTCTTTTTCTCTCATTCTTTCACAAAATAAGTCTGGATCTAGGACAGTTGTGATTAGTTGACTAAAGGAAGTTCACCTGAATTTTCTAGGTGCTGTACAGATTCTGTTGCATGAATATTTACAAAGTGAAAATTATTCTATATCTGTATTTTTATTCTGATATTGGATAATTTATCACTTCTCTTTCTTATACTTTAACAAAAATATGATTAATCTTCTAGTTACTTTGAGGAAGGGATTTTGTGGGGATATGAACAGATGAGACAATGTAGCAGAATGCATGGCTATCAAAAGTTATTTGACCAGAGGGGTTCTTTAAAATGCATATGTATCAACGGAATACTGGCAGCTGTTCTTGAGATGCAATGGCAATGTATTACCTTGGGTAAGTGCAGCAGAGAAAGAAGAGAAGAGGAGAAGGGAGGAGAGGAGAGAGGAGGAGGGGAGAGGAGGGGAGGGGAGGAGAGAGGATGTAGCCTAGGCTTGGAGGTGGCCCAGGCTTAGTGACTTGCATCTATTAATAACCAACCATTACTTTGAAGAGCTGCTCTATATTTGGGTTTGTTTCATGAAGAAGAAAGATAGTATGTGAGTTCTAAGCCTGGGTCATGAAAAGCCTTAGTTTCCACTGGTTCTTCCTCTCTTGGATCATTTACTCTAGGATAAGCCAGATGCCATGTAGCATTAACTTTATCAATAATAAAAATATAATATTATTTATTATAAATTTTATACACCTGTACTTCAATGTGGCTTTCTATTTCTTACAATAATCCATTACCAGTTTTTATAATTTATCAACAGTGTCACAAAATCAGATTTTGAGTAAAGCTGATTTACTAGTCAATTTGGCAAAGAAGTCTGGTGAATGAATGAATTTATTATTGATGAATGAATACAGTTCCAATGAAAATGCTGGTTAATATTTTTGTTTCCCTTAATGAACAACACAAAAGTGAAAAAACAAAGACATATGCTGGAACTTCACTTGGTCAGTAGCATGAACTGCTTCTTTGCCAAATTGGAAAATAGTTTTTAAATATGAGAAAAATATTTCCTTGATTATTTATGTTGTTGATATTCTAACGGCTCTGGTCAAAACACACTTTTAAATATAATCTGCTTTATTGACATTTTCTGTGTCACTTTCTTAAATTCAGACAATTAACAAAACAACAAATTAAAGCTGATTTGTAACATTTGCCATTTCTGTTGTATAAATACTCACACCATGGCCAATCTCAGGCTACCAATTTGCTATCATAGAACATGGAATTAGGGCATGGTGATGTGCGCCTGTAATCCAAGCTACTTGGGAGGCTGAGGCATGAGAATTGCTTGAACCTGGGAGGCGGAGGTTGCAGTGAGCCTAGATTCTGCCACTGCACTAGAGCCAGGGAAACAGAGTGAGATTCTGTCTCAAAAAAAAAAAAAAAAATTTTTTTTTTCTTTGTAATATAATGACCACATGTCACTCTACCACCAAATCCATAAACCAGATTACTTACAATAACTTACAGTTTCTTGTGTTTTACTCTCTTAAACTACCATATAGTTATTTGCCACCTTGGCTGTTAGGGACTGAATGATTGTGTCTCCTCAAAATTTATATGTTGAAGTTCTACTCCCAAATGTACTAGGTGTATGGTATTAGGAGGTGGGAACTTTGAGAGGTAATTAGGTTCCCATGAGGTCATAAAGGTGGAGCCCCAGTGATGGGATTTAGTGCCCTTAGAAGAAGAAGCACCAGAGCATGCTAGCGCGCTCTCTCTCTCTATCACACTCTCATTCTGTCTCTCTTTCTCTGTCAGGTGAGGATGCAGCGAAAGGCAGCCAGGTGCCTTGGAAGGAAACCTCACCAAAACCGAGAATGCTGGCACGCTGATCTTGGAATTTCCAGTCTCCCCCACTATCAGAAACAAGTGCCAGTTGTTTAAGCCACTTAGTGCATGATATTTTATTATAGCAGCCTAAGCTCAGACACAAGAAAACTATAGTTCTGCAATTTGTGCTAATCTTTCATTGGCCCTTAAAACGTATTTTTATTGCACACAAAATTATAAATATAACAATTTATTGTTAAAGAAAGATTGTTGGCTGGGCACAGTGGCTGACACCTGCAATCCCAGTACTTGGGGAGGCCAAGGTGGGAGCATTGCTTGAGTCCAGGAGTTTGAGACCAGCCTGGCCAACACGGTGAAACCCCATCTCTACTAAAAATACAAAAATTAGCCAGGTGTGGTGGCATGTGCCTGTAATCCCAGCTACTCGGGAGGCTGAGGCAGGAGAATCGCTTGAACCCAGGAGGAGGAGGGTTGCAGTGAGCCGAGATTGGGTCACTGCGCTCCAGCCTGGGTGGCAGAGTGAGATTCTGTCTCAAACAACAATAAAAAAAAAAAAAAAGAAAAGAAAAAGAAAGATTGTTGTATATTAATAGTAAGCATGCATTTATTATCTTCTTTATGTATACATTAAAAACATTTATTTTAGAAAACAAATTACTTGCATACTTTTATTCTCAAAGTGTCTACTGACAGCTGTTTCTAGAAAAACACAGAGTATAATTTGGAAAACACTGGTGTTGGGATAAAGAGCTGAACTTTGCAAACAGAAAGAATTGAGCTCAAATCTAAATCCCACAACCTATTAGCTGTGTCAGAGGAAAAGTTGGCTAAATTTATGAGTCTTGATTTTTCACCTATAAGGTGAGGAAATAATATTGACCTCACCATGCTGCCTAAAGATAAAATAACATATTAAATGTAAGGTACTTAATATGCCTATTAAGAACTAAATTAAAAAAATAAGTTACTTAATGGAAAATCGAAATTTATTAGATTACTTTTTTTAAAACCTACTAGAGTGATTGACCCAAGTAAATCTGAATTCCACTAATACTTGGTTAAAATTATGACTAAATTGGCCGATGGAATCTTTTTTCCAGCTATCGTGTGTTATAAAATAGTAGACTAACCCAAGAATCATAGTGGTGGCATAGCTTGATATCATTTAGTGGCACAGCCAAATTCAGACAAGACCAATTGATTTCTTTCAGCATCACAAAAAATGCACAGAGAATTGTCATAGGTATATGATAAAATTGGAATGGAGATTTAATTTGATTTGATTAATTCCACTGTAACTCTAATTCCTCAGTATTTGCTGTGATTTCTATGGACTCAATACAGTATCTACAACATATGGACATTTAAGTAATATTTTAATAGATTAATTTGGGCATTTATAGTAATAATTTAACAAGGGGAAATAGGGAATTTTGGTTATTCTTAAAACAACAGGTTATCTGTTGTTAAATACCTATGCTTGGTAAGTTATAATTCCAGCCCTATAGCAGGATTCAAAACAATCTTTGTTTCCCAGATTCAGTGTTCTGGAAATCTGACTGTCACTAACTCTAAGTCTAGTTCCACTTATAGACACAATCAGTTTCAAAGTCTGCGTTGAATACATTTGCCTGAATAACAGTAACCACTACCCATCTTCTGTTTCTCAGGAAATAGTTTTCATTAGAATTCACACTTCCTAAAGGAAAATATAAAAACCTAGAATGTGAGTTTGCATGTGTTTAGTTCAAATTTTGATCTAAAATAAATGAAGTTACTAGCATTTACTAGAGTGATTGGTACTAATTCTTCATTAGTGTTGATGAGCTTTAACAGGCAGACACATCATAGATACACAAATATATGTAACTCCCAGTGAGCTCCACAAACATGTTTTAATAAAAACGTAGACCCATCTAGTGTATGATCACATGAGAGTAACGTAAGTATCACTTCCATTAAAATGCTTAAGAGTCAGAATGAAATAAATAGTAAACTGTTACTTCAAATTTGAAAAGAGCTTGCTTTTATAAGGCTAATATAAATGCTTACTAGGCTGAGAAAACTGATGTTTGAAGAAAAACATTCTTAAGTGCTTAAGTGCCAGGCAATAAAATAAAAGTTTAAAAATAGTCCTACATAAAAACCAAATCAGTTTTCTAAAAGGTAAATAGCCCTGCTGATAAATCATTTTTGTTTTGTCCTCCCTTTGTGAAGAGGCCACAGAGATGACATGTCTTTAAATAAATCTAGAGGCCTTTCTCTTTTAAACTATCTTTGCTGCTATATTTATTCCAGGAACTAAAATAGTTTTATGGCCTTTCAAAAAATATGTTTTTACCTCTAATAATCAATATTGAGTTTCCTTTTAAATCTAACATTTTAATTTGATTTCCTCTACAGGCGAAGGATTCAGCATAGTTAAGCCAGTCTGTATAATTTTGAAACGTCTTAAAGCATACATTTTTACCTCAGTTCCACGTTATTTCAGGGATACGTTATCAAGAAATTATCTTTACCACCATTTCTTGTAACCACCGATTACCTTAGACATGTGGATAGGTTTCAAACATATGATTGGGACTATGGTAAAAATAAAATGAGAGCAGTGTGTACTTATTGACGATGTGGAAAATGGGCTTGTTTTAGAGAAGTTTTCTCCTTTAAGATCTTTAAGCTTCCATAAAAAAAAAAAAAAAAAAAAAAAAAAAAAAACCCTTGCTCCCTAACAACTTTCCATGAGAGAATGTCTGGGTGACTTGAATTTATTGGGCATCAACCTAAATAAGGTTTGTTCTAGAAGGAAGTTCTATATAGACTGACTCACATTGGGACATACATTTCCTCTCCTGTCTCACTGGGTATGACTCTAAATTCTAAAACACCACTGAGAAAACCACTTTCTTATCTGGTGTGCCACAGACCAGCACCACTGATTTAATTTGGTCCTCACATTTTTATTGTCATAGAAGTGCTGCCAAACTGCCTCTTCTTTCTTACTTTTAATTCGAATCATAAATGAGTGTCAGAGATGGTTTTGGCCATAGATAATGTGTGAATGCTTCTTAGAATGAGTAATTTCCTTTGACACTGCAATTTAATTCCCTTCCTATTCAGCCAGGACCATGGAAAGTCCAATCAGATGACCCTGCTACCCTAGTAAAGAGAAAAAATTGCTTCTGTACCAGAAGCACTGATGTGGACTCGTGACCTGGGGCAAGCACAAGTTGGGCAAAGGATTTTGACTCTTCAAAAAGCAGAAGCTTGGATATTAGCGATAAGGTTAATGTGTCCTCCTATTGTTAATTACACATTGAAAAGGCATAAAAAGAATAAAATATTAATCTCCTTACATTAAATCTGTATTTGAAGTAGAGATAACATACTATTTGTTTATGCTATCTTTAAATTACTTTCAGTATAAAATGACAGAACATTAACACACAGCTTCCCAATAAAAAGCATCCTCTTGCAAATATAGTATCACTAAAAATGTATTCTTCAGGTTTCTCATTCATTCATTTATTAAAGAATTTTCCAAGCACACTTTCTGTGATATACTCTTCCAGGAACTAGGATACCAAAATGAATATAACACAACTCTTTTTGATAATCTCCTAAGGGCAAGAGATACAGGTAAACATAATTGTAATGTGATGCAATTCATAAGATTTACTACCAAAGAAATGTAGATAAGGACTACAGGGGAAGGAACATATGAACCTAGCAGAACTGGTTGAGCTGAATCCAGGAGAAAAGTTAGGAGATTTTAGGTCTGAGAAAGTAAAGAAAGACGTTCCAGGCAGAAGGTTCAGAATGTACAAAGGTATGGAGAAGGAGAAATTCCAAGGGAATACAAGTACTTTGAATTTGGAAATCATGTGGATAACAGGTGGGAGCTTACGCTATAGTGGTCAGTCTTGAGACACTGACAGGACTAATGTTTTGAGTCCTGGAAAACAACATAAAATAAGTACCAAGTGAAGGAGTCAAGGCAAAACAAAACAAAACAAAACAAAACAAAAAAACAACCCAAGGGACTGATGAAGTACAATAAGAAAGATTAGAAGAAGTTAAAATTTTATGCTGTCTTTATTTTCTAGGCACTGTGGTAGGAACTGGGGGTCCAAAATAAAATAAGCCATGGTTGACTCTCAAGGTGCTTTCAGTAAAGGTGAGATGCACAATGAATCAAGTAATATGATTGTAATTGTGTGTGTGTACACACATGTGCAACACACATATGTATGATGCTTAAAAGCAAGGCATTTCAAGTCATATTGTCCGAGTTGGAACCCTTACCTTGTCAGTTACCCTTAATTAATTCTAACCTTAAGCCATTTCCTTAATTATGACGATGTCCTAATATTCTTTCAGTGAAATGGAGTATCTTCCCTGTAGGGTTGTTGCAAAGATGGAACAAAATAATCCATGGGAAGCCCTTATTTTTTGATACATATCAATACTCAACAAATATTAGCTATACGTATACATATTCAAAAGACAGCACAAGATACTATGGGAATCTAGAGGTGGTACCTCTAAATTAAAGATTCAAGAGAGAGAGTAAACCATGAACTGAGTTTTGTATGCTGAGTACTAGTGCCACAAGGAAGATGGAAGAAGAGCATTCCAGGCAATTAGAATAGTGTAATGAGATAGAGAATAAGAAAAGTGTAAACTTTCAAAACAGGGGGAAGAAGAGGGCAGTTGAAGACCCAGTGGTCAAGAGCAGAGTTTAGTGAGGGGCTGTATCATGTACTTGTTAGCAGATTGGACACTGAAGCCAAACTGCCTGGGTTCAGTTTCTGGGCTGTCTGGAATTACTCCAATGGCATTCTCTCTGTGTGTCTCAATTTCCTCATTTGCAAAAGAGGAATAGCAATATTTCTTAGGGATAAAGAATTACTTAGAACATATCTGGTACATGGTGAATGCTATGCAATTATGAACAATTGTTATAAAATTTCTGAGTTTATGATAAAGTTAGCACAAAGCAACTTATGCAGTTGTAAAGAACCTTCTTGGATCCTTTATTTTCTTTATTCTTTTTTAGTTAACTCACTTAATTTCTATTACTGTGATCTCAAAGTTAGACACCATGTAATCATTGATCCTTGTGCTATTGGTTAATAACCTAGTGCTTACCCAGACTAGATGCCAAGAAAATGTTAATTGTATGTATCTTAAGGGTAATCTTTTTTTTGAGGCAGAGTCTCGCTCTGTTGCCCAGGCTGGAGTGCAGTGGTGCCATCTTGGCTCACTGCAACCCCCACCTCCCAGGTTCAAGTGATTTTCGTGCCTCAGCCTACCAAGTAGCTGGGACTACAAGCTCGCACCAACAGGTCCAGATAATTTTTATGTTTTGAATAAAGATGGGATTTCGCCATGTTGGCTAGGCTGTTTGCAAAATCCTGACCTCAGGTGATCCATTGGACTTGGCCTCCCAAAGTGCTGAGATTACAGGTGTCAGCCACTGAGCCTGGCCAAGAATAGTCTGAACTGTAATAAGTCAATACCACTTTTAGCTTAGACAATTTCTAAGATAATTATACAAAATAAACATGTATGTGATTGTTCTACTTAGAGAAGATTAGAAAAAATGGGAATTGAAACTTGAGAGTGATATTTTTCAGACCTAAAGATTCTGACCCTATTTGTACTCCTATTTTCAAATTATTTGACTGAAGGCTTCAGCAGACTCACAGAATTCAAAGTGCACTTAACAGAACCTCAAAGGATTGGAACTGGTTACTTGATACAATCCAATGCTTAAGAATCACTTTGAAAAAAAGAGTCTGCCAGTGTATGACAAATGGCAACTCTCTTTAGCAATTTTTTTGTTGTTTACCAAATCCTGTAGACTAACGGAGGTCTTAAAAAATGTAGATCTGGACAGTGAGATTAACTTCATGATGAACTTAAAAGAATACCATATACTAGCAACCATGAAAACCCAGGGAAGACTTGGTCTCCTTTAAATTAAAGGAAATAATGATTTCTCTGAGAGCTCTCATAATGCTAGAATTAAAACAGGAAATTTTTTTCTGATGCTGTCATGGTATTCATGAAGGGGGTGGCTTGTTTACTCAGCCCACAGCTCTCAACCTTTCACAGGATGGGAACATGCAGGTGAGTGAGTGCAGGGGCCGAGATGTGTGTGCTTCTGGGCACCAGCAGGAGAAGAACCCTGTGTGGTCCCTCAGCAGCATCTAGGGGGCCCTTATGCCCCAGAGGGTGTGTGTTATAGTGCACTCTTTTAGCTTTGCTTAAGTGTTTAACAGCTCAGTGTGACAGCCCTCTGTATCCCAACCTTGTTCGGCATCTAGAAGGAATTGGATTGCACAAACAAATTGAAGATGATAAATGTGGGGGATTTTATTGCCGTTGAAAGGGGCTCTCAGTGGGAAGGGATGGAGAGCTAGAAAGGGGATGGAGTGGGAAGCCAGTCTTCCCCTGGAGTTCTACTATCCCCAGCTGAACTCTTCTTTGAGGTCCCACTGTCAAGCTGTCCCTCTGAAGTCAAGGCTGCTTCTCATTGATGTCAAGCTCCTTCTTCTCTTCTCTCCTTCTCTGCTGCTCCTCTGCCAGTGGAGCCAAGGGTTTTCATGGGTACAGGTTGGGGGACAGGGCGGGCCAGGGGGGTGGTTTTTGAAAAGGTAACATAAGAGCAGGAAAACTGGGATGTCGGTTCTCACTTCGGGCCCCGAGTCCAGGCTTGACAGTGGGGCCCTCGCCGGAGACTCCCCTCTTCTACCCAGCATTTCCCTGCCTCCTGTCCATATCAGAATGACATATGAAAAAGTGTATGAACTCTTTCCAGAGGAGGATTAGGCCATCCAGACACCCCAGGTGAGTCGGAGTGCTCTCCTGGCTCCTCTGGATTATGGTATCAACTAGAAACTTTGTGCACTGACAGCCATACATATATAGGTCTAGTGCACTTCACATTAGCAATCCTCAGGGACCTGAGCAATGAATACAAGAAAATTACAAATGCAATTAATAAACAGTCCAAACTCAGATAGAAGATCAAGGAAATGGACACAGTTAATTGGCTCCATCAAGACTGACAGTCTCACTTGGTTCGGTACCTGGTTAATATTTAAAACTAGACAAGCATTCCTAATCAACATGAGTGAAATAGAGGCTTAAAATGAACTACTGTGGAACGATTCCCTCTTCTAATCCTTGATTAGTATCACAATCAGTCGCATTCATATTTTTACCAGTATATTTAGAAAAAGAAGCATCATTATAGCTTGCACAAAAGGTTTCCAGAAATCCTGTTCTGAGTGGTGCAGGCAAAGAAGGGAGATGAAACATATCCAGAAGTGGCAGACTGGTATAGGAGAGGAGAATCTCTGACAAGGCCATGGAATGTTAATCAGCAATGAAAAGAATGATAAAGTGAAGGTCATCACAATGGGAGTATGATAATAATCTCGCTTGTCTTACAAACAGCTACACTTAAAGTAGCCTTGCACTTAAAACAGGGAATTGCTGAAGAGAAGGAAGTGTTAGGAAATTTTGGAATCTAGATTCCGACTAACGTTGCTATTGATTGAAGTAGATGTTTCCACTAAGCACTGCAAGGGTTGGTAAACTCCAGGAAGGAAAGACGGTGCCCTTCTTTAACCCTATAGCCCTATGGCGTGGTACAGAAGTCTGGCTATTAGTAGGATTTAATAACTGTAGAATAACTAAAGGAAGGGATGAATCTCTAAATCAGTGAAAACGGAGAGATGGTGAAAGAAATGCATACATTATGTTCCTCCTTCCAAAGCTGATTTGGATATTAGGGAAAATGAAGTTGTGGGGAATGTTTGAGGGGCAGTTGGACTCATACATGTAAATTGTGTTTAATCCTATATTTGTTCATGTGTCCTGTGAAGGGGGTTTGTTCTTTTGTGAATATATATTTTATTTCTCACACTAAATTAGGTGTTTTTGTGAATAAGAATCATAGTTTTGGTTTGGGGGTGAGGGTTTGACTTGTGTATACTTAATTTCGATATTTTGTATATGTAATCAACTAATGAATGAAAATAGTGTGGTACACTGGAAATACACTGGACTGAGTCAGAAATGATGGATTTGAGATCCAGCTCTGGCAATAGGATTTTAAATTAATTGCACGCTCTGAGCTTTATAATTTCATCTGTAAAATGGGATAATGATATACAACAGGATTTTTGTGTGTGTATGTGTGGCGATTAGGTGAAATAATTCATAAAAAGTATTTTTAACTGCAGAAGCATATGTAGATATTTAAAAAACATATGTATCTTATTATTATAAGATCATTCATAACATGTTGGAAGAATTGCAAGATTCAAACCCCTTGGGTTTTATTTTTTGGCTCTTTTGTAGCTGTAACCTTGGGCAAGTTACTTAACCTCATTTATTAAAGGAGGAATTTGCAATGGTTAGTTTCAAGTAAGGAAGGCTCATTTTTGGTAATAGAAAATATACTGCAACAAAGGAACATGTTAAGCCCTTGACATACCCCGTGACATACCCCACTGTATTTAATCAACACCAAAGACACATTTATACCTTTATTTCTTTTTTCTGAAAACACTTTCCCCTGCTCTTGAGCTTCTGCTGTCCTTCAAATATCTATCCTGTGAGGATTCTTAGTGTCCCTGACTGGCAACTAATTCCTCTAAGGTACTGACTGATAATCAATGTGTGCTAATGACTTCAGGCAGAGGTGAACAACTATTTTTTTTACAAGTGCCAATTCTGAGAAAATAAAAGTGTTAATAGGTCATACACAAAGAAAGAGTATAGTAAAAACTGCCAGAAATCCCACTACTCATAGGTGGCCCTGTTTAAATGTTAACAAACCACTTTCATTGCTTTTTGTTTTGTTTTATTAAGGCCTTTGAAGAAATATATATTTAGGTAACATCAATTTTAATGGCTAGAAAATCATAACGGTAAAATTGGCCTTTTTAAAACCACTAAAATAGTAATATCCTGATATATTTGGGAAAGTTGCAACACAGAAATCATTTTCTAAACTTTCATCTTGAAATCAGAAAAATGTTTAAAAGAAATGAAATTAATATGAAAGACTGGATCATGGGTTATAATGGTAGTTAATAATAGCTAACACTTTTGAGAATTTATTTATCTGAAAAACTGTAATATATGCATTAGTGAATTGATGTTCATATGATGGCCAAGATATAAGTATCATTTTTTAGATGAGGAAACTGAGATACAGGGAAGATGAGCAACCTATGCAGGCTCACAGCTAGCAAGTGGTAGAACCAGATGAAACCCAGGCTAGCTGTCTTCAGAACTTGTGTTATTAACCACTATTTTATTCTGAGACTATCAGGAAAAGTCCTGTGTTAGTTATTTGAACTGCTCTAACAAAATGCCATAAACTGATTACTTATATACAATAAAGTTTTATTTCATAAAGTTATGGAGGCTAGGAAGTCCAAGATCAAGAAACCAGCAGATTTGGTGTCTGGTGAGAGTTTGTTCTTTAGTTCAAAGATGACACCTTCTAGCTGTGGCTTCACATCGTAGAAGGGTAAACAGCCTCCCTCTGGCATCTTTTATAGGGGTACTAATCTCATTCATGAAGGCGGAGCTCCCACAATCTAAGCTAAGTCCTGATCATCTCCCAAAGGCCCACCTCTTGGGGGTTAGGTTTCAAGACTCAAACTGTAGTAGGTCCTCTACCTGCTGCTCCCTTCAGTTCTGTCAAAAAAGCTGCATCTTGAGGCTGAGATTGAACTCAAACTCATATCTAAGTAAATTGAACTAAGTTACCGGTAATGCCTTTGTATTCTTCTAGGGACCAGACTGTTGTCAATATCATCACCACTACCAACCTGCCACCACCACTGCATCATAGCAAGCTCACCGCTCATCACAGTAATAATTGTGGACTACCACAGAACAATATCCGATCTATAACTTTTCATTAAATTTGGTAGTGAGGTTTTTTGTTTCTGTTTTTTGGCTTAGGGAACTCCCAGCTCTGAAAGGCTAATAACAAAGTCAAGGAGATTCCCAGGATAAACGCAGCTAAAGGGCTGTGCCCTCTGGTTGGATGCTTAGGCTCTAAGAATGGACCATAACAGGTGTCTCTGGTAATTCTACATTTTTTTCAGCCCACTTTCACTAAGAAGCAGAACAGATTTAGGGTAGAAGCACCGGTTGGCAATAAAAAGTTCAGGTCCAGCCATTTCTCTTTGGGTCCCTCTGTGTAGTGGTTAGACACTGGTAGATGCTAAGGAAAGCCCTAACATAAACACCTTTTAAATGATTTATTCCAATAGCCTCACTTTATAACATTGTGAACAACATCTACAAGGTCTAGAGAGGTTTCATGATTTGCCCAAACTTATATGACTAGATGCTGGTGCAGCTCATTTCAGAAATGGGCTTCCTAATTCTCAGGTTGCTGATCTTCCTACTGTATAAACTTTAAACTCACTTCAGTGAAAAATGTCACAATTTTATGATGTTACATTTTTGTCTGAGGGGAAAATGTAAAACAAAGACAGAGAAAAACATATACTTTTAAAACACAAAACGGTAACACAAAAACTGAACTCATGCTTTCAAATTTCATATGAAATTCTACATCCCTCTCGCTTTTTGAAACTAACTTTGTTTCTTTGATGTATTACTAGAGAAAATAAGGTGAAAGGCACATATGTTACGGGTATTTGGTTCAATTTCAAATAAAAGTATTATCGTTATACATTTCTATACATGTTTCCTCAGAGGAGTCCAACATTTTGGGTACATTTCAAGCTTGTGTAAGTTTCAAAGGCCATGTAATCATTGAGGTAATGGCAAACAAGAACATCTACCTGGAATTAAATTGTATGTCCATGAGGAGGTTTGAATTTAATATTTCTAAAGCTCCTGGAACATAGATACTGCTATATTTGATTAATATAAATCAATTTGCCCTCATGAGGTACTTATACAACTTGATTGGCATATAAAATATTTTATGAAAATTCTATAAAGATTCTTATGTTTTTTGATTTCCGAGCTCTGCTAAAATATTTCTTTTACTAATCAAATATACTAATAATAAAATAGGAGATTCCAGAATTAAGGGCAGAAATTGTGTTGTCTATCAGAAAAAAAATGAAGTTGTGAGTACGTATTCTAGAACCTTGAGTTCTGAATGTAAAACTTATGCTGTGATTTTACACTTCTATGAAAGGCATGGAGTTGGACAAAAAATGTTTTTTTCTCCGCATTTCATCTGGAAACCTGCTGCCATGACATCTATAGCAGTAAGCATCCTTATGAGTTGCAGAATCCAGTTGTCACATCCAAACATAGCAATACAACTTGGGCTCATGGAAAGAGTTTGTGTTGATGTGTGTAAGTGGGTATAATATTGATTTAACTTGTCCCCTAGGTCAACAGATACAACCTAGCATAAGTGACTTAATATTTTTTGTGCATTCTAAAATTAAACACCTTTGTTTAACTTCCAATCTGATGTCCAATCAATTGGTTAATTTACCCAGGTTAAAATGCTCTCATATAATCTTCAAGAATGTATTGCATTTACATCAACACCGTACTATGTACTCACAGTTTTAACTTTTAAAAATATTATTAAATGTCAGTAAATCTATGGCATGTAAAGGGCACTGCTAACATGGTAGCTATTTGATTTCCATTGTTCGTCAAATATATGTACCCCTTAACTCAATAATCCTTAAAGGCAATGCGCATTGTGGTTTCCCACTCACAATACCTAACCTTTCCTTAATGTCAAACATCATTTTCCACTAGTGAGGGAATAAAGTATATTATTTACATATAGCTAATAGTTATTTGAGGAAAACAAATATAACATGGAAGCACTAGAGTAGTAATCATGAAAAAGATGAACAGTTATTTATTGCTGTATCATGCCTGTGTCTTGATATATCATTGTCTGTATTTCTACTGCCTGGATACCATGGTCCCAGAATACGAAGAAAATATAACATATTTTGACCCCAAAGGGTCAAAACTTAACCTAATCATTATTTCAGAGCCTAAGTAATAACATAAAGTATTTCCAAAACTATCCTCTTTACTTGCAAATGTGAAACCTCTCTCTTTATTGTCTTTTGTATTCTTGCATGTTTCTCTTTAGTTAGAAAGTTTCATACTGCCTGATTTTTAAAAATCAGTTACATAGTGCATGAGTATAAGGTGGGAGTAAAGGTATCTAAAAGTGACAAATTCCCTTTCCATCAGCTTGATGTTTTGGTTCGATGTAGATGTAAAATAAAATACTCATTATTATCAAATATTTATCGAGAGCATTCAGTTTGCCAGGCACTGTGCCAGGCACTATGGGGCATGCAAATATGTTTAAGACATGGTTCCAGCACTTGTGAAATTGATGATTCAGTCACATATGTACTTATCACCCAAATTAATCTGTTGTTAAACTTTAAAAAGTTAACAGTGATAGACTTTAATATGTGTTCTGCGTTCTCCAAAACATCTTTTGAGCAACATTCACGTTTTCTCAAATGTACCTAGCAGGATAAATGTGGACCTTAAACACTTTTTTGCACTTCTGCCTGGTGCAGATGTCAACCTCCAAAGGTGTGAAACACTTCTTTCCAGGATATGATTAGAATACATTTGTTGTTGACTGATGCATCTGTTGGAAGCTTGTAGTAATGGTGACTAGGTGTGCCATGTGTTAATAGCTTTGGTGTACTTAGATGATAATGCAATGGTATCATAGGAAAGATCCATTAGTTTGACTGAATTTTAAACATATTCCAGTTTAAAAGAATAATTCCTGACCCAAGGACATACAAATTCTCCAGATAACTAACCCCTGAGGCGCACTTTGACTCTGATCAAGTAAGATACATTAGATATTTTTGGATTGTAGTTAGAGAAATTAAAGTTTCATTCTCTGTATGTTCCCCAGGAGTAGAACATTCCCCAAGGAAGTGTGCATACGTGTTAATATAGAAATGTGTGACCTTGCTTTTCTTTAATCGGATATGACCCGCAGATGTCATGGGCCAGGCCATGTATCACATGTGTTTCATTCAGTGACATGTGACAGTTTTAGAAATCTGTTTGATTTAATCCCCAGTGGGTCAGTATTTGAGCTTATCTTCTGACCCCATTTTTCTGTAAAACGTCAACATATTTCAGGTATTTTTGCTCATCCTCATCATGATGATGAGATGCTAACCATGAAGCTCATATTTTAATAGACATTAATCTCATGATGTTCCAGTTTATTAGCATATGGCAAATACCAGCTAGAAATGAAAAAGCCTCTTGGATGACCAAAAATATTGCCATTTACTTAAGAACAATTTAATTAAAATAACAGTTTTCTTTCTATTTCACCTTTACTCAAATTAAAATCTGATCATCAGAAATGTGCAAAGCAAAAGAAGGAAATCTGTACCAGCAGAGCTGTCAGAAAATTAATCTATAAAGATTGCAATTTCTAGAGCAATATATTAATGTACTGGTAACTATAACGTTTCGGTTGAGGCAGAATAGGGACATTTTATAGTGTGAAACCAGCAATTTTTCTCTCTGATTCTTTTAAGCTTTGGAAATAACAGTTGCTGGAACCTTAGATGTCTATCATCTCAAAGTTTCACAAGTGAAAAATAAATTGGCATCTAAAAAACAGTTGGTGGTTTGGACAGTTTCGATGTAATCAAATTATTTTAAAATTGTACTTTATATTTAGAGCTGTCTCTTCTAAAGTATGATGCTGCTCAGTCGGACATATGAAGCTAAAAGATCTTAGCTAACAGAATCACTGTTTAGCTTTTGGAGAAATATTTTCATTAGTTTTGAGGTCACAGGCCTGCAAAATAAGGCTCCTCAGAAGCATATTAAGGAGCAAATTTAAAGATCGTGTGGCAGAGACCATTAATTGTTCACTTAATATTTATTCTCCTCTTCCTATGTAGCAGCTCGCTTATATTGTCAGAAAGAGCAATATGTCTGTCTACAAAACTGTCTCTCAGCCTCCTTTGAAAATAGGGGTGGATAACGAGACATAAAGATGAGTCTTTGGATTGTGGTGTTGGGGTTGGGGGTGGGGTGTTCTGAGAAGAATGCAGTACGATGACTCCACAGATCCTTACTCACTTGCCCTTCCTATTGTTTGGGAAAGTGAACATAATGACTAGAGCTTTAGCGCTATCTTCAAGCACTTACAGAAAATGGAGACTACGCATGCAGAGTGGCAGAGCAGAGACAGCGGGAACATGGATGGCTCATAATCCTGGAACCTCTGGACTTCTTTTGCATTGAAGAAGAATCTACTAATTGAATTAAGTTACTACTGTTAATTGGGTTTTGCACTAAAAGCAGCTAAACTCAATCCTAAATAAGTTGATAGACTTTTTTGTAGATCATGTAAAATATCCTTTACTAGCTAATAACAAAGGAAATGAAAATCTCTCTAAACAGTCCAGTTAAAGGGCAGACTGTAAAGTGATAATTTAGCACTTCTGTGCCCTTTGATGTTTTGATTCAATTTTGTGTCAAATAGCATTTTTCTATGTGTAGGAGGAAGAGTGGGGTGGCTAGAGATAGCTTATTTGTTGCGTTATGTGGATAAAGATATTAGAATTGAGGTGATCCTTACCACAGGGTACTTTCACATAGCTAACTATGTTAAAGTATCTGAACATTTTCTCCACGCTTCGTTATCTGAGTAGAAAGATACAGTGTCTCTCTCAGCTAATTAAATTATCTTTTTAAGGTATGACTCCCAATAAAATTATTTCAATATTATGAATTCACTTTATAATAAGTTTTCCAAGATACTATAAAAACATTTATTATATACAAATGAAGTTTGAAGAAACTGGATATCACTGGGGAAGGTAGAGACAGAAAAAAAGAGACCTGATTTTTGCTTTCAATAAGCTTCTAACCTAGTACTGGGGCTTGTATTTTAGGAAGTGGGGTTGGCTTGACCTTTACTTTTACAAATGTCTGACATTAAAACAGGTTTTATTTTTAGAGGGTAGCACAATTTGAGGTTTCCTCTGTGCTTTACTGATGGAACTCTTCTGGTGTCAAGGATGATCTTAAACTTTGGTTTCCTCAAAATTCTTTCCTCCAATGACAATTATAAATTTGCTGCTCTCTGGATTAAGATTATAGCCACCTACCATCAAACCACTGAGTGTGTAGTTGGTAGGGATTCTTCTCTTTTGATGCTTACTGTAAAGAAATGTTGGTGCTCAGTCTCTTCTGGGTAGGGAAACGTTTCAAATTTGTGGTATCCTATCAATGCTTCTTATAGTACTTTGAATGAAAGGCAGCGTAGTCATGTTCTTCTCTGGGACACTATTTTCTAAAAGCCTTTTTGTTTTTTGTTCCCTGTGCTTGCAGGTTGTTTCAAGGAAGTGATTTTAGCCATCATGGTGCAGGAACGGCTGTGGGCTGTCAGATGACTTCTGTGGGTTATTCAGATCTAACACTGAGCAAGATAATAGCTCAAGAAGCAACTAATGGGCCTTGTCCACAGTACTGAGATCATGTATCAGGATGACCTATACATTTTAAACAGTATTTAGTATTGATTCACAACTCTTTCAAAGTTTAAAAGAGGGCTAAGTTGTATACAAGAGCAAAGTCATAGAACAATGATCATTTAACATACAGAGGGCATGACATTTGATTATATCTAAGCTTCTTCAAATGCCAAGAAGAATCTGAAGAAAGATATTTGATATTGACTTTTTAAAGGTCCACATAGATAAAATTAATAAATCTTATTAAAGTTTATTTTAGGGATATTGATTTTAAAGTAGAAATGCACCCACAAAGAAAGTCCCATGATAAAGGCTAATGTGTAAATTCCTCTAAAACCCGTAGTTACTGTAATTATATGGAGCATTTTACAAGCAACCAGGGACTGCTTTGGATAGATGACTGAAATTTAATCAGTTTCTGGCACAGACTGCCTTTCTTTCCACCTCGAATTTCCAAAGCACTATTTCTAGGGCAGACCTGTTCAGATAGTGAACCTTTATTATCACATTTGATCTGTCTTTGAGCACTTTCCAAAGGAAAGGCTTCTGCAGATCTCCTAGAAGATAAAGGAATGGGATGATTTTTCTCAATAGCACATGTCCTTCCTCCCGTCCCATTCCATTCTCAGCAAACTTAATTCTGCTGTGCAGTCTGGATTTTATAATCACATGGAGCATTATGTATGAAATGCATAAAACATCGATGTGCTAATGTTGCCACCGGAGACTATCAGATAAAGAAGTAGACATATCCTTTTGTACTCTTAGGACATAAGTGTATGTCCTGAACCTCTTTAAAAAACAACTCATTTCATTTCTAAGCATTTTAGGCTTTATTTATATTAAGTGGCTTAGGCTTTCCAGTCTGCTGCAGGGAAATCTGAGTTTGATGTAGTTTTTAAAGCAAAGAGGAACTGGAAAAATAATCACAAATGATGAATGTGAAAATTAAGCTACCTCTAGAGTTTATGTTTTACAAGTATGAAATCGATCAGTTTATCTCCTAGCTGATTTAAAACATTTCTGATTATTTCTGATGGTTCAAGATGTAATGGTCTGAAAGTCTAAATAGAATTCTTAGACTTACCTTTATTAAAACCCAAGGAACCGAAGATATAACTGTCTGGATTGATTACAGTATTTCTGTTGTGGAGAAAAATAACAGCCCTGAGTCACTTCTTGTTGTTCACATCTTCATTAATGTGCTTTGTGTATTTCTGCCCCTAGAGCAAATTAATGTGTTTTTTTTCTTCTTTTGTATTGTAGTTCACTTAAACTTAGATTCTTTGAAAATAGCTGGATTGCAGTGTGACATTTGAGTCCTAGAGATCAATTGATGGTTGTTAAAGATCATGAAGAATGGCCCATTAAAACAGTTAGTATATGACAAATAACAACGTTTGTGTTTAGTGTGGAAATTTATCAACTAGACAGAACACTTATTACTGAGACCTGAATGAAAGTCTACTTGAACCAACTTATTAATCAGTCAGTGCTCTAGTCTTAACAGACTGTCTTATTAAAGCGCTCTAGATATATTAAAATTGAACTCTAATGTGATAGGTACTAGTCCTGAACTATAATCACAAAGCACACAATTATTACTGAAGACTAAAGTCTATGGAAAAGAAAACAAGCCTTTTTTGAATTTCTGGAGGACTGGGATGCTTTGCCTCAAATCTCTGGCTCTGATTAAGCACAGTATCTATCATGGGATGCTGAGTTTTGTGGCTAATTCTTTCTCCCACTCTCCATATGGAATCACACAAGATATGACAATCTTAAACTTTCCCCCTGCATGTATTTACAGAGTCTACACTAAAGAATCTTCTGAAATTTCTATTTTTTTTTTTTTTTTTTTTTTTGTGGAGTGGGGAAATAAGCACTATCAATAGGAAAAAAAAACACATTTCTCTGGCTGGAAAGTGGTATGAATGCTTAGAGAGATCCTCTGGGACTAAAGAATTCATCATCATTTCTCATCCCCCACGCAGTTATTGGGGGAAGAGCCTTTCAGTACTGTGATTCTTGGGGTTGAGCAGGCATGACAACTGAGTTGAATATTATCTCAAATGACAAGCAGGACATTTGAGTGACTATCGATTGGGAGTTCTGGGTTGAGAGGGATGCTGGAAGCTAAGTTTAAGCACGACATAAAAGCAAACCCTAATAAATTTGGGACTTTTGCATGACACAAGTTTAGAGTTAATAGTGGAAGATAATTCTTGGTTTCTAACCTCTGTGGCTCACTTGGGTATGGGGCTGGCTGACCTTCATTTACCTGGGAGAGAAAGTGTGCATGTTTTGGTAATTAGTCAATAACTGCTTGATGCAATCAATCGCCTTTCTGGTAGAAAGGTGTGAGGGACTTGCCCAGAAGGAATCAGCAATTAAATGACTTAAAAACACCTGCAGTGACCTAAGTTCAACTCTTCCGTGTTTTCTCAGTCTTAAAACTTGATATCTGAAATTCAACACAATAGCGTTGATAGAGGCTCCAGTTCAGTATTCCAGGCAGTGCAGACGTCTTTTAATACATGTCTGGTAGACGTCTAACTCTGCCAGAAGAGGTACTGTAAAGGGAAACTTATTCTCTCCTAAGGCAGGTTTCTGGACAGTCTGGTTTTTAAAAACAGTTCTTTCATGGGCTGGGTTGAAGTGGACCTCTGTGTAAACTTGATGTTTGTGGCTGTGGATATCCTCTTCTGCAGAACACAAAGCAATTCTGGTGTCTTCTACCAGACAATTTATCAAATATTCACTCAAATAATATAAAAATAGGCTACAGGTTTTTTGTTTGTTTTTAAACCCAACTGATCCAGTTTCTCAAACTTACTATGGCCAAAACAGGGCTTTTGAACTTCTGTTTTAAAGTTTTCGGCCAGGTGTGGTGGCTCTTGCCTGTAATCCCAGCACTTTGGGAGGCCGAGGCGGGTGGATCACCTGAGTTTGGCGTTCAAGACCAGCCTGGCCAACATGGTGAAACCCCATCTCTACCAAATATACAAAAATTAGCTGGGTGTGGTGGTGGGCACCTGTAATCCCAGCTATTTGGGAGGCTGAGGCAGGAGAATCGGTTGAACCCTGGAGGCAGAGGTCACACTGAGCCGAGATTGAGCCGTTGCACTCCAGCCTGGCAACAGAGTAAGAATCCACCTCAAAANAAAAAAAAAAAAAAAAAAAAGTTTCCTCACCACCCACTTAGCTCAGGGAAGTTACTCAGACAAGAAAATGTGGGTCTTGCTTGGCATCTTATTTTCCTTTCTTAATCCAACATCAAATTCTCCTGATACTACTTCCAAAGTGTGTATGTGTGTATGTGTGTGTGTGTATATATATAATTTTTAATATATATAATTTAAAATATATTTTAAAACTATTAAATATATATAATTTAAAGATATTTTATATATATATATATATTTTTTTTTTTTATTCTTTGTATTAATTTTCAGATATTTTATTTATTTTTATTTTAATTTTTATTGATTTGTTTATAGAGACAGGGTCTCATTCTGTCACTCAGGCTGGAGTTTAGTAGTATAATCATAGCTCACTTCAGCCTCAACTTCCCAGACTCAAGCCATCCTCTTGCCTCAGCTTTCCAAATAGCTGGGACTACAGGCATATGCCACCACACCCAGCTAATTTCTGTATTCTTTTGTAGAGATAGAGTTTTACCATGTTGCCCAGGCTGGTCTTGAACTCCTGGGCTCAAGCAATTTCCCGCCTTGGCCTCCCAAAGTGCTGGGATTACAGGCATGAGCCACTGTGTCCAGCCCTAAAATATATTTTTAATCTCTCTTTCTCATTTGGTCTCCATCTCCTCTGCTTGAAGCCTAATGACCTTCATCTCTGCCTTTCCTGCTACAGTAGCCTCTTAAAGGGCTCTCTCACTACTCTGGCCTCCTTCCAATATAGACTAAATCCAGAAGTATTTTTTTTTTTTTTTGCAAAAGTGAATCTCCCTGCCTTATTCTGCTTAAATTCTTCAGTAGCGTCTCCTGGCACTTTCAATAGTAGCCTGAATGTAGCTTCAAAAAGCTACAACAATCTGGCCTAATTTTCCCACAACATTCTCTCTCTATTCTTCGTGATGCTCCTCTTTACTGTTCTCTTCTTCGTTCTCAATTTTACCAAGCTCTTTTCTACTTTAAGGGCCTCTTGATTATGAGGTTTGCATATGCTATTTTCATTGCTGGGAATGAACACTCCTCCCATATCCGCCTTTATTAATTTGATTTAAGTGTCACTTCTTCAGAGAAGCCTTCCTTGAGCACATCCTCCATTCCAGTGAAATCTGATCAGCTTATTTTTTTATTGTAGCCTTTCCTCTTTATTACTATTTGTTATCAAATGTTTGCATGATTATTTAAAGTCTATCTTTTCCTCCTGAGTATAAGTCTCTATATTCAGGATAAAAGACCAATTCCTTGGCTGGGTGTGGTAACTTATGCCTGTAATCCCAGCACTTTGGCAGGCTGAGGTGGGACGATTGTTTGAGTCCAGGAGTTCAAGATCAGTCTGGGTAACACAGTGAGACCCTATTCTTAAAAAAAAAAAAAAAAATTAAAT